>NC_141059.1:58155281-58345281 GCF_041138505.1 Cibotium barometz | reverse complement strand
TGTTGTATATATCTAATGATGAACTATCAGGCCGACAAGCCAATAGTGTGTGTATATCTTGGAACACGTTGGACAAAATTCCTAAAATTGTGGAAGTGGATTTGGGGGATATTGGTAAAATGGAACTTCCTCTTAAGTTTGGAACTTTTATGGGTGCCTGTTTCAAGTGTGGAGGATTTGGCCACATTGCTAGAAATTGTGTACAGGGAGGCCAAAGTAATTTACAGGATGAAGGGAAAGAGGATGAAGGAAAGGATAAAGATAGTATGCCTATAGAGGTGGTAGATAAGGGGGAGAAAGAGGGGGATAAAGGAAAAGGGGTTGTAGGAAGTAATGTTGAGTCACCGGGTGAAGTAGGATCGAAGATAGTCAAAGGTAAAAGTGTAAGGTAGGCTAAGGTTAATCCAGGAAATAAACCATATGGGTGTGGTATGCAACTCTCTAAGGATGAAAGGAAGAGGAAGTTTCGCTCCGGATTGCAACCAGCTTATCGTTTGGGCATGGAATTGCACTCGAAACACACTCTTCAGCAGCTCATAGCATCTGCTCTTGCTATACGAAGAAATTGGTGCTTAAAATTAAGCAACACCAGGGAGGTTCTAAGGGCAAAGAGAGAGCTGTCCCAAACCTGCAAAAAGGTGGACAGCCACCTAAAAAGAGCTTTCAAGAATCCCAAAAGGGTGGTAAAGCTGAAAGAACTCCATCGAAAGACATTGCACTAAAGAAGAACAAGTGTGGCTTGACCCTCGAGCAAAGGGAGAAATATGCCAAAGAGGGGATTTCGCCCACCCACAGTACCCGCCTTCATATCCATTTGTGTGCTGCTGTACCCGCCTACAAGTACTATACCTGCTGCTGCAAGAGTACCCACGTGCTGTAAAAGAGTACCCACCTGGTTGCTGCAGCACTTGTACTCGACTATTGTACCTAAATAGCACCTATACCCTACTGCTGTACTTGAACATCACCAGTACCCGATCTGTACTTACTGTACTAGGACCTGTACTTGCTGTACCAAGACCTGTACTTGTACCAAACCTGTACCTACTGTGCTAAGACCTGTACTTGTACCAAACCTGTACCTACTGTACTAAGACCTGTACTTGTTGTACCAAACCTGTACCTACTGTACCTTGTGGATTGTACCTACTGTTGCTGCCCGTGTTGTACCTACTGCACCCATGGCTGTACTAGGTGGACCTGACTGCATGGTAAAAGGAATGCATCTCCATACCTATGGGATTGTCACTCCATAGGAAGACCATGACATACATTCATATTTCTGTCGTGCCAGTTTTGTGCTCGTCGACATGAACTTTTTGTACAAGTTTCATGAAAGGGAGATTTCGTCCATTACATGTGCACATGCATTTGTGTTTGTATGCATAAACGTGTTTTTGCATGACTTGTTTTTGTGTGTTTGCATGTTATGACATGCCAGTACACTGGATGGGAACGCCCCCCCAGTGTACCGTGGGTGTGCTGTCTATTGACGAGTTGTTGTGGCGTTTGAATAGGTGGTAAATATTGTCTTTTTGGCCTTTTTCTGATGTAAAATCTATAAAGTATTCCAAACCTTAATATTTATAAGGTTGGGTGTTCACACATATTTAAATAATGGCTGGACAATTTTTAATGTGGGATGTGGGTGCCCATGGACTAATCATTAATTAAGGTTTAATAATATTTAAATTTAAGGACTGCCTGGGAAACTTTTCCTTCCCCACGTGGATGGTAAGTGGGGGGGTGGTTGATGAAAAAAAGTCGACTACTACTGTATTGAGGAGGGGAGGTAGTTTTTGGCCTGTTTTTTTTGCTATAGAATTTCACCTGCCCACAATACCCACTTTCATATCCATTTTTAAGCTGCTGTACCCGCTTGGTGCAAGTACTGTACCTACTATAACAATACCCGCCTATTGAATAGTACCCACCTAGTTGGTGCAGCACCTGTACCCGACTGTTGTACCTGAACAACACTAGTACCCGATTTGTACTTGCTGGACCTGTACTTGTTGTACTAGGACATGTACTTGCTGTACCAAACCTGTACCTACTATACCTCATGGATTCTACCTGCTGCTGCCCGTGTTGTACCTATTGCACCCATGGCTGTACTAGGTGGACCTAACTGCATGGTAAAAGGAATGCATCTCCATTGACTCCTGCTACAAGCTATACCAGGTGCCTTGTATTTCTTATTTGTGTAAAATTAAAATTTTCTAAATTAAGTTCAAAGATTTCTTTAAGTTTTGTGCAGAGCAGGAACAAAGCATGTTTATGCTAACCATACTCAGGAAACTTTCCTAGTTTGGTTTGTTTTTCCTTGAGTGGTAGTGCTAACCGCGCCCTCAGAATTCTGAGAGCTAGTGAAGGTTAGAAACACTAGGGAGTCCGGGAGCAAAGCTTATGTGGGAGAACCAAGCAATGTTCCTCTGTGGTATACCTCTTGGCCTCTACTATTACAGGCATGCCTGTTGGTGCATGGTCCTGGAAGACCAATGAAAGGCAGGTGTGCACCCAATGAAGGTGGGAGTGTGCCTGTGACTTGGGACTTCTTCGACTGTCCAGACTTCATCGACAAGTACCCAATTGTTTGAGTTGTATTCACTCCTTGTGAGGAGAAATCTAGCCTATTGGCCTGTGACACTTGTACATATAAATACTCCAAGAAATACAAATGTATTAAGGGGGGGCGGCCTTTTCCGGCCCTAGTGTTGGTGTCAAGTGTTCTTGGTCATTTACAGTTTTAATGTTGTTAATAATGTCCATTGTTGGAATTAGTTAAGTGATCTAAAAAATGTGTATTTTGTCTTCCGATTTGTAGGCCTCTTGTAGGGAGCGATTACAGAAGGATGTACTAGGGTTTCAAGAAACTCCTTGCTAAGCCTTGGGATATGGTGGACTCACAAGTTCAATACTCCTTTTGCTCTCGAGGACCTTAAAACTACTAGGATCTTGAATAACAAAGGTCTCAAGAAATTGGTTGATTGCTGGGATAGGTTCTTTGTGGGATGGAAGGAACTTGAACATATGGAAGGTCAATTAATCAGAACTGTGCTGGAAGAGGTACATAAAGGCTGGGTATCTACTACCCAGGGTGATACATGTTGGGTTAAGGACTAGGTCTGGTTTAATGGGACTAAGCTGGATAGAGGAAAAACTAACTATATATATAAGGAGCTAAGGAAGTCTGAGGATAATGTGGTATATTGTAACAAGATTTGGAAAACAAGCTGGGGCCCTTGCAGTTGGAGGAAAAGATGGAAGAGCATTTGGGATCTGGATATTCCTGTCAAAGCTCGTGGAGAGTCTGTATGATGGGAGCCCTTCCTTTGGGAGTCAAACTAATGCAAAAGAACTTCATTAATGGATGCTATCCTAGGTGTAAAACTGCTATTGAGGATGAGAAACATGCGTTTTGGGATTGTCCAACTATTAGAGGCCCCTGGTTCAAAATATGTACATGGGTTTACATTTGCACTGGGATTCATGGATTATGGGAGGATTGGTTGCTAGGGAAATGGATTATTGATGAGGAATGTGCTGACTCCGTTTCTAACATAATCAGATTCTGTTGTCTTTGGGAAATCTGGAACACTAGGAATTGTATTGTTTTTCAAAAAGCTGTTGATATTGGATTGGATACAACATGACTGATGTATAAATGTGTATATATGTGTTGGTCTATTCATGTGGTAAATAAACTAAACAAGGATCTGATGGTGCAAATGATTCAGTCTCTACAGGCAGCCATTTCTTGATCTCACTTATGAAAAGGGGAACCCTCATGCATATTAGGCTGAGCCTAACTATTTTTTGTTGGTGCACTCAGGTTTGTACAGAGTTTAAGGCAAGGAAAAGACCGGCGAAGTATGGGCCAAGAACCAAGAGATGGTACAAGAAAGTTAAGCAAATTGACTACACCTTTGTGGCATTTAATGAGAATCCAATAGGTACTAGGCCAATGGTTAAAGTTTGAACCAAGAAGGGTGAGGTATTGGAACAGCAATCACCTAAAGGATGCACAACTGAAAGTCTTATGGAAGCTTGGATTCAACTGGGGTACCAAATCTCATGGAGAAATCCTCCTTTGTTTTTGAGGATGAGAGATGGGCATTGATTAATGATCCACTGAATAGGATCTAATTGTATAATCAGATCTATAAAGAGATGTAAAGTTTTCTGAATATTTTGATGTAAAGGGTTTTTGGTTAATATATATAAATATATTAACCAAAAGAGATGTAAAGTTTTCTGAATATTTTGATGTAAAGGGTTTTTGGTTAATATATATAAATATAACTATTGATCCCAAAGAAAATATAACTATTGATCCCAAATAAATATAACTATTGATCCCAAAGAAAAGTTTTTTGAGATTTTTTTTGAAAAATAAACTTTATTAACACGAAATCAATGCTAGGTTCTTGCCACTTGTAGGCTCGTGAGTTGAAACTTCTTGAATCCTCGGTTTCTATCCAAAAGGTCGCTTTTGAGAAATTTTTTGAAAATATTTTTTTATTAATAAATAACTTTCTTGAACGCTCAACGCGGAGCTCGGGAAATTGAGTTCTTTCAAAAAAAAATTAAAAAATTAAGGGCTCAGATTGATTCAATCTCGATTGGAAGGCAATGACTTGCGTATGTGGTGCACCTGCCAATTCGAATGTTTGGTCATCCGATCCAATTCGAATGTTTGGCCATCTTAACTTCCGTGGCCAAACTTCAAAGGTGCGTTGAGGGGCGACTGCTGGCTATTGGAGGACGATGCTTGTGGGGCCTGCTGACCATTTCCTATTGAGCAGCAGAGGCTGTTGTTGCAGGTCGACACCATATGACCTCTGTAGCAGGCGAGTGAAATGACCATATGCCAAATGGATCTCCAAAAGTCCTACGTTACGTTGTTGGCGTGTATGTACCATCATATGATCCACCCCCCAACGTCGATGGCTGACGCCTCTCAAGCTTGTTTTTTCTTCGAACGCCTCTCGTGTCGAGACTCCTACGTTGCTGTCGACTCCCGACCTATGCTCGCAAAATCACCTCCGTCGTCTTCACCATCCATTCAAAGGTTCGAAAAAAAAAAACTGAAATGTATTTTTGAGAGGGGCTTTATTTAGACTAGTGCACATTATTAAAAAAGACAACTTTATGAAGAGACAACTCATCCCCATCCTTCACACATGAAAGTTTTGGGTACCGTAGAGTAAGCCTTAAATTTGAAGACAGTCAGAGTAAGCCTTAAATCTTAAATTTGAAGACAGTCGTGGAAATCAATCTCTCTCTCTCTCTCTCTCTCTCTCATGTTTATACATGGACATAAAATTTCTTTGCATATGCATACACACATACATCCATACTTTAGGAACTGGCACACATATATATAAACATATATATATATGTACATACATCTACAATGTCTATCCATATATATTTATGTACACACACATATATGCCTAGATACAGATACAAATATTTATGTTTTTGTAAATATATGTGTTCACATACATATATACATTATATATACGCATTCATACCTATACATCCATATGTACCCATGCATAGAACCAATCAAGTATACATATATGTATATGTATTTTCAACTTATCCTTATATAAATGCATATATTTGTACATATATGTGTACATGGTACTCACATAGACTACCTATACATATGAACAATATCTATCTATCTCACATAGACCACCTATACATATGAATAATATCTATCTATCTCTAGTCATACATAAGTACAAACATAGCATATCTATACCTATACACACACACACACACACACACACACACTTATTTATACACTCACACAGCTATACTCGTATCTAGTGGCATGACCCGTCCCTAAAGGGCAAGAGTATTCTTGCATGCATAAAAACAAAAGGCTCATCATGGGGAGTTAGCAGAGATAAGCCTTATATTTGAAGCCCATTTTGGGCCTCATGGTCCTCAACTTGCCAACAGCAAAAAGAAAAAACCTTACGAAACTCATTCGGTGGATCAACATTTGAGATGAATGGTGTTTCAATAGGCTTGTGCATAGCAAAGCGGAATATTCTGTAATTTTCAATGCCTATGCATCGAAAATATAACTTATTAGGCTTTCCATAGTCTATAAACATTACATGTACATGAAACTCATCCGCAATCTTTTGCAATCTTAGCTAGTAAATTCCAAGGAGCCCAAAACTATCGTTTTGTAAGTGTCTCAACAATACAAACCTAGCAATAATCTAGGTTCCAAAAAATAAAGATATTTCCTATTGCAAAAAAAAAAGCAATAATATTTTTTATTGACATAAAACACAAAAGCTACATAAAAAGCTAGTTTTCATACCGTAATACACATGTGCTTCCTAATAGTTCGATTATTAGAGATGTTGCTTTTCCTTCCCAAAACGGTAGGTCTACAATTGAACCAAGAAAATTAAATAGATTATGGTAAACAATGATGACTATATCATAGCGAACGTCAAGAAGGATACCTTCAATATCTTGTCCATCACCATAAATAAATGTAAATAATCTCATTTCCACATCCATGCTAAGCAATATACTTGTGATATTAAATCAAGATTTTGAGGTCATTCTCTCTCTCTCTCTCTCTCTCTCTCTCTCTCTCTCTCTCTCTCTCTCTCTCTCTCTCTCTCTCTCTCTCTCTCTCTCTCTCTCTCTCTATGGGACGTTCGGTATTTCAAGTAAAGCAAGAAAAATAAATAAGCCACAGTCAATGGAAGCGTCAGAAGCTAAACATTTTCTTATCCAAATGTTAAAAAAAACAAACATGAACTCACCAAGCCCCTACAACCATATCAACAATTCGAACCATCCCTTGAACAATAGATGGGTCACTCCATACTGTGCATCTATATGGTGGCTTTACCTTAATGTCAGCCATTTAATGCATATAATGTAAGTAGATTTATATATATCAATTCAATATTACCAGCAAGGGTAGAGCCGTTATGAGATAAATTGAAGGAAATTTGCCATCCAACTCCTATTAAACTCCATGCCTTCACATCACAATAAAATAGTTTTCATTCTATAAAAGAAACATCAATCAACTTAAAAGCATGCACACTTACAGAAAGACAACATAAGGTAGCACATGCCACATCTCTACAAGCATTCTCCTTTCAATACAATTAATACAGAGATATCTAGGAATGTAGTCTCTGCCATTTGTAGGCTGCAATATCAATAGCTCACTCTCAACCTTTTGGCCATAGATTACATTTACATTCTTTTACATGCCATTTGAAATACCTCTTTGTAGATAACATTGGCTGTGTAGACGTCTTTTGAACCTTCTATGCTGCTTTCATGCTCCATAGTATCCTTTACACACACTTTCACTGCATCAGATGATCTAACACGTGACATAGCAAGGCACAACTGTCCATGTGTGAATACTTGTGTGGCCAAATAAACTCCCAACACACTCAACATTTGACATACTAAAAGCTAGCCTCACAGGAAACTATATCCTTATCATGTCAAAAGGCAATTCAAGCATAGTTGGTGTGAATGTTATCCTGGGAATAAAGACCCTGTCTCCAATGTTTGTACATGTAATAATTTATGCTTCTATCACCTTTGAGTGAAATTGCTTGCATATCAGTTTGGTACCATTGCAAAGCCCCTACGGAGGGTCCAAATTACGGAGCAGCATGATAGGAGCATTCATCTTTAGAAGCAAGCGGTGAGGTGGATACCCACCACCTAAATTCAAACTATTCAAGTACCATTCCCAATTTCTTGAGAAATCTCCTTGCACGGTGCAACTTCCCCCCCAAACTTGGACACATGTGCAAGGAGTCTACAAAGGAAAGAGTACTCCTCATGTGCTAAAAAAATGCAAGTCACCTCCTCCATCTCTGTCAAACATACATACATACATACATATAAGTAAGTTGATGCATGACTACCATGTGAAAGTGTATGAATCATAATTGTAACTACTATATGCATGTGCATGGGTGTAAGAATCATGATTGTAACTACTATATGTGTGTGCATGGGTGTGAACAACATAATTGTAACTACTATGTGTGTGTACATGTGTGTTTCAATTTGTACATATGGATGCTTTACCTTTAGTGTGTACATGTGTGTTTGAATAAATACATGTAAGTCCTTATATTTTTGTCCATGGATGTGTGTGTGTGTGTGTGTGTGTGTGTGTGTGAGAGAGAGAGAGAGAGAGAGAGAGAGAGAGAGAGAGAAAGAGAGAGAAGAACACTTCTTCATTATTTACATGTGTGTTATAATCCTTTTCTTGGTGGGTGTTGGTGGGTGTGTGGGTGTGTGTGTGTGTGTGTGTGTGTGTGTGAGAGAGAGAGAGAGAGAGAGAGAGAGAGAGAGAGAGGCAACACTTCTTCATTATTTACAACATGATAATTCATCGAATAAGAAAGTAAAATGTATCTCACTCCCCCTAGGTGTAAGTGTAACTTGGTCACAAAAGAATAACAGAACAATATTTATTTTCGAATTAACTTATGCTTTGATCATTAGCACAATATTTTCATCATCTAATTATTCTGAATCTAAACGTATAATAATTTTATAAACTTTCGTTCCATTTATTATCTTGAACCGCCGACCATGGCCCAAACCAGCGTAGCCTAGGAAAAAAGCAATGCTCAAAGTCAACAGCCAACTTCACCCTTTCCTCAAAGGAAAGAGTACTCCTCATATGCTTAAAAAAATGAGAGTCACCTCTTCCATCTCTTTCAAACAACCATACATATATATAAGTAAGTAGATGCATAACTACTAGGTGCGAGTATGTTAAATCATAATTGTAACTACTATATACGCATAGGTGTAAAAATCATAATTGTAACTACCATGCGTGTTTGAATTTTTACATTTGGGTGCTTACCCCTTTGTGTGTGGAACATGTGTGTTTTAATTAATACATGTGTGTGTGTGTGTGTGTGTGTGTGTGTGTGTGTGTGTGTGTGTGTGTGTGTGTGTGTGAGAGAGAGAGAGAGAGAGAGAGAGAGAGACAACATCATAATTAATCGAATAAGATAGTAAAATGTGTCTTTTTAACACACTAACCATGAATATAAAGAAGTTTTTTATTAAAAAATTATTAAAAACTTTCACCTTCATTTAAAACTCTCTCTCTCTCTCTCTCACACACACACACACAATGAAACCAATCTCTCTCTCTCTCTCTCTCTCTCTCTCTCTCTCTCTCTCTCTCTCTCTCTCTCTCTCTCTCTCTCTCTTACACATACACAAAATGTAAACAATCACTCTCTCTCACTCTTTCTCTATCTCTCTCTATCACACACACACACACACGCACGCACGCACATACGGCCTACTACAATGGTCAATCTCATGTACATTATAACTCCCAACAATATTATACATACAAACTTAAAGCACATAAACATCATATTTAAACAAAGCAATAAGAAATTAAAAGACTGCACGTATTGATCATAATATTAGACATCATACTTAAAAGATGTCATATATGCATAATGCATAGCAAAATCACGGTATGTCAACCTGTCAAACGGGATATCTAACCCTTTGGGATCTCCGCAATGCATGCAGATCACTCTGAATACCTGTAACTCTAGCATGTGGTGGCACATATCTATCTTGCCGAGCACCAGAGGTGTGCATAAAATAGGTATGCCAAGCTCCTCATCCAAACTCTCTGAACTAGATGACTCATAACCTGTAATTCCAATTCCTTCAACCTTCTTCTTGCCTTTATCCATAGCACTACTCCCAGTGCTCACACTCTCATGCCTCAAATGTCCTGACCATGGACGTACAGTGCTACTCTCAGCCTCTACTGCTGGCCCAGACATAGAAGTAGAACTAGAACTTGCTTGTGGCAAGTTCACATGCACATCAGCTTCAAGTGACTCAATGACATCCTCATCCTTTGCTTTGTACCAACTAGCAAGCTCATCAAACACCACATCTCATGAGATAACAACTTGCCTAGTTTGTGGATTGTTACATTTGTATCCCTTACGATCCTGTGCATATCCAACAAATACACATTTTTCTGCCTTAGGATCTAACTTCCTCCTTCTTTCGTCAGGCACATGTACATAAGCTATGCATCCAAAAACTTTGAGGTGTCCAATGTCTGGCCTATAACCTATAAGCCGCATCTCTGGCGTGCTTCCATGTATGGCTGCTGTAGGTGTTTTGTTCAGTATTTATATACACTGCAATAGCACATGCTTTTGCCCAATAATAATCTGGCATGCTCTTTTCATTAAGCATTGCCCTAGCCACTTCACATATGACTCTATTCTTTCTCTCAGCCACACCATTTTGCTGAGGTGTATACCTGCAAGTCAATTGTCTTCTTATACCATGTTTCCTTAAGAAATGCTCAAAAGCTTTTGAGGTGTATTCACCTCCTCCATCTGTCCTCAAACACTTAATCCAAGAACCATATTGCTTCTCTGCAAAAGCTTTGAAATCCATAAACTTTTCCAACACTTCACTCTTCTCTCTGAGAAAGTATATCCATGTCATCCTGCTGAAATCATCAATGAATGTCACATAGTATAAATTGCCTTTGATAGATGGGTTTTGTGCAGGACCCTATACATCACTATGTACTATCTCAAGTGGCATGCTACTCATGTTTCCTTCCCTAGGAAACCACAACCTTGCCTGCTTTCCAAACTGACAGGCTTCACAAACATGCATATGCCCATCATACTTGAATCTAGGCAGCCCACTAACAATGTCTCTTGTCTGCATGTTCTTTAACCTTTGTATATTGACATGTCCAATCCTCTTATGCCACATATCAATGTCCTGTACCACATTTCTACTTTTAGAGAACATGGCTGATTTTAACTCAGGAATGCCAGCATCCAGCTTAAACAACCTGCCTTCTTTCTTGCCTTTAGCAATGACTCTACACCCATGTTTGAAATCCTCAACGAAGCAACCATGCTCGTTGAAACGAACCTGTAATCCCTGTTCCACCATTTGACCAACTGAGGCCAAGTTTTTTGTGATAGAAGGCACATACAATACATCTGACATAGACTTTGTTTGACCATTGTGCATAACCAATGGTACACTTCCAACATGTGTAATGGCATGCTGAGTATCATCTCCTGTTTCCACATAGCCTTTCACATCCATAGGCTTCATATGCTCAAACCATTCACCATGACAAGTCATATGGTTTGATGCTCCAGAGTCCATATACCATGTGTCATCATTCTCAGCATTTGTCATCATAGATCCAACAACATGTTTCATGGCAAACAAGTGATTTGCGGTGCCATCATTACTGCTTGATGCATAATTTCCACCACCATGTTGTGCATAATGTCCACCATAATGACCACCACATTGTGCTCTACCCCCTCTCAAATCATTCTATTTGCGGAAACAATCTCTTGCCATATGACCAAATTTCCCACAGTAATGGCATTCTGCATCTTGCATAGATGTTTGTTGGCCGTGCCAACGTCCTCTACCACGAGGATTACCTCTGCCTCTCTGAGGTGTACACGACCACCTCTAGCACCATATGAAGGCTGAAAATTCTGTTGTGGTGACCTGTCCTGCCATCCACGACCATTACCACCACGGCCACGTGATGCGAATCTCCCCCTGCCTCTAAAACCTCTTTGCGAGTAGAAAGCCTGATTTCTGCCATTATCATCATGGCTAGTAGATGCATCCAGAAAAGAATCACTGAGTTTGATTTCCTCAACAAGCAAGAGTGAAACCAACTCATCAAAGTCTGGTAAACCTGTACTCTGAACCGAGATAGATGTATCAAAAGATTTATATTCCTTGCCAAGAACACGCAAGGTAATATCCACCAAATCATCATCAGGCATGGGGGCATTTATTGTTGCCAATGCATCTGCAAACTTCTTTATTTCTTGCACATAATCATGGATGCTCCTTTTATTCCGCTTCACATTATGTATCTGCTATCGCAGCAACAACTGAGACTTGCAAGCACTCGTGTCTGTATCAAACATCTTTACCAAAGTATCCCATGCATATTTGGGATTCTCAGCATCCTGTATGTGTATGAGCATAGCATCCGAAATACATATAGACAGATAATGCAACACTTTGAATGCTCTTTTTGACCATTGCTTATGAGCTATAACCTGCTGTGTAGGTTGTCGGGGTAGTTCAGGCTCTGGCTCAGCACCTGTAATGAGATTCCAAAAACCTTTTCCCTTCAAGAAACTTTTGATCCTGTACTTCCATGCTTGGAAGTTCTTCTTATCCAGCTTTTCACCAACAATCTGTACTGGATTATGCGACATGTTTGCTCAATGTAAATACACCTTCTGCACAATTCCAAATCTGTAAACGAGTCTTCCTCAGCTCAACCACACTCCAATGAGTGTTCCAGATACTCCAAAGTAGCCAACAATCTTCAAATTTGATGTAGAAAATCAACTTGTATGCATCCAAAATGAACTGGCTCACGCAGTCCGAGATACCCTGTTTTGATGTGCCTTCCAAGGCTCCAAATCACAATGTAGTGGTTCAATCAAGTATGGACAACTTGCATTGACACCTAAACAACCTCAATGTTGAGTATCAACACCATCTGACATGTGTATAGATCAATTTTTGAAAACCCCTTTCTCTGTTTTGGGAAAAACCAGAAAAACCAGTAATAATTTTGCTCTAATCTCTTCAATCTTTGTCCAAATTGAGCAACCAGGCATTCATTAGCTTAGCAATGATGTCCACTAACTCCATGTAAGAGGAATTTGTCCAATTGTTTATGACCAAAGATTAATTGCTCGATTAAAATCACTCTGTTTCTCTGCAACCAGTGGACAGGCTTTTTAATCAGCTCATTCCCAGCTCAATTAGGCATAATTGATCAAACCAACCATGTAGCATTCTTCTCTATGTGTGTAGCAACTATTTGCTAAAGCAATTTTGAAATATATCAAGCACCGGAGTTGATTTTGATCCTCCACTTTGCAAAATAGTTGAAAATTGCTCTGTTTTTGCTGTCCAATCAGCGCCGCCTGCTCCTGAGGGTTTTGGGAGTGCTTGATTTGCTAATTGATGAGTTAAGTAAGTTCCCAACACACTTAGGTATGTGTGCAACCAATGAATGCTTTGATTTTTGCCAAAAACATGCTCCAAATGCATCAAATTTTGAGTTGCTTTTCTCTGTTTTGTGAGAGCTCAAAAACCAAAATTTTTCACACATTCAAATGCATCCAAATTGCTCCAAAATTAGTTTAAGGCTTGCATAGAAGTTGCCAATACATTCCTCCTTGTCAGATACATGTGTCTTTTGCCAGATTTACATGTATTTCCACCATACATCAGTGCTTCCAAGCTTTAATGGAAAGCTTTCAAAAACCAAAATTTCTCTTTGCTTTGGGTTGCCCTAAATTGCTTTGTTTCTGCCTGAATCACCTGCAATCCGCTCAAGGATGTTTAGAAGACCTTACCCGGTAGGCCAAGCTCTCAGATCTGATAGTAATAGGTGTGCTCCAAGCTTCACAGCTTCAGTGGCAAGCTTCACAGCTTTTCTTCACAGCTTCTTCTTCCTCTTCTCTCACTCACTCATAAACCCTAATAAATAGCACAAGGCTCTGATACCATGTTGAAAGAACGGTAGAGGGAGAGGAGACACACACACAAGAGAAAACCCTAATGTATATTGCAAACCCTAACCATAGAGGGAAGCCATCTCCCTTCTCACACAATGCATAAAGCCATAATCCATAATACACACAACACACTATGAGTTGTGTCCACACACATCTAACCCTAGCTAATGTCCACACACTATGACCAGCTGGACGCGGTCATTTATGTCTCACACATGTTCCTACCTAACATGCCAGCACATAGCATAGCTGGTTCACACTAACATCGAGCTTGAATCTCAACAGTAAACTAACAGGTGGTTGAGCTGGGGGTGGAGGCAGAAGATATGAGCAATGGACTATTTCGAGCAATAGGCACTGTTTGCAGAAAACATTTTTCCTAACAAGTCAAAAAACCTTCAACCTCAATTTTTTGTAGGTTTTTTCTTAAATTTTAAAGGTTTTTTTAAACAAAATTATAACTAAAATCCCTTAAAATTTGTCTATTTAGTTTAAGTGTGTATGCGCTTTATATAACATTTCACAAGATAACAAAAAACTAAAGGGCCAGAAGGGTGCAAAAAGGCCCCTGCAAGCCGCGTGCAATGGCCATTTTTGCACCCTTCTGGCCCACATGGTTTTTCTAGTAAGATGTTTCAATTCTAGATAGTCTCGTCATGAAGGGCTTGTGGTGGCTCAAATGGGTATAAGAGTAGTAAAATTGTGATGGTCAAAGGGGTGCAAAAATGCTATGTACGGGGGCCTCGGATAGACCATTTTCGCACCCCTATGGCCATCCTTTCTTGTGTGGAATATTGTCTTGTGGTGGTAAGGGTGCTTGGTGGAGTTGGGGGTGGAGGCAGAAGAGAGGAACAGTGGACTATTTCGAGCAATAGGCATAGTGTTTACAGAAAATATTTTTCCCAACAATTCAAAAAACCTTCAACCTCAAATTTTGTAGGTTTGTTCCTAAAATTTAAAGGGCTTTTTACAAAATTATAACTAAAATCCCTTAAAATTTGTCTTATGGTTTAACTAAAATTTTCCTCTCCTTGTTTTTGAACAAAATCTCTCCACGAGTCACTTAAAAAGACTACATGCATTCTGCGGCCATGTCGTCAATAGAGAACATGGTCATTTGACTTCAAAACCAACGAAAATAAAATGGCACATATTTCTTCATGATGGCCAGAAGGGTGCAAAAAATTCCCTATGTGAGCCCCCGGACAGGCCTTTCTCGTACCCTTTTGGCCCTCCTCTTTTTTTGATTAGAAATCAGACACGTGTACTTTTAAAAGGCACTTTCAACATTGTATTGATAGAAAAAATTACATGTGAGATTTGGGAATACTCTTTACAAGAGAGGTTCGTCGCTGCAATGGGGAGCTCGCCGGTAGGAACGACAGTGGCTATTTCTCACGAGGAGTCATGGGCCAAGCGATTTAGAAATTCCATCATCCAAATTTCATTGCCATACTTTTGGAAGGGTCTTTCATTGTGGTTGATGTACTCTAGGAGGTTGGAGGGCACCCATAATCTATCATTGTTGGCCAGAGAGACAGAGTGCGGCTTGATGTGGGTGTCCATGTATGATAATGTGTCTTCAAATAATACTTCATGGAGGCGAAGTGTGGAGGTCCACCGATCTCGCAAGTGAATATTACATGCAAGTGTGTGGCCTCTGGAAACTCGCTCTTATGGAGGAAGTCCATGAAGCGATTGTAGGCAGCCATGTGCTCTCAAGCTCGAGTGTGGAGGTGACGTGCTCTAGAGAATGAGTGCAAAAATGACACATCAAGCCTTGAAAGTCCTATTTATATACAAGATAGCAGCCATTTCACACTAGACCAAAAAACATGAAAAAAATGTTGATTTTTTAAAAGACAAAATCTCCTCTTCAAGAAAACATATAAAGAAACCAGACAACATATTTTAAACACCGAAGTACCTCAAAAAATATTTTTTTAACAAAACTCCAATGGAGTGAGATTACAAAATTACTCCAGTGGAGTGAGATTACAAAATTATTCCAATATGGAGTGTGATTAGAAAATGGAAGTGCCTAGCAAGGACACTCATAGCTTAGATTTGTTGTACCAAGGTGACATCATCCGACCCCCCCAATCCGAGGACACCTTGGTGTTTGCTTCCATCCTCCTTCCAACCTATCCAACCTATCCTCCTTCCAACCTATCCAAACACCCAACACAGTAAGCGACTCCAAAAAGGGGTGAGCAAATACATAGGTTTAAATATCAAACAACCCTTACCTTCCTACCCTGCACATTGAAGCAAGCATCATCGATTCCCTCAAATCCCAAAATGCGTAGGTGATCATGGATGTTCAAAAGGCTCCAATTCTTACTTGCTTGGACGATCTCTACCCCCACATTAGGTAGGCCTATAGAGAGATATATAGGCTCTATAACCTCCTCTTAAGCTTGTAAGGGTATCCATGCACCCTTCTTCCTCATCAATCAGGGATCAAGATTCCAGACTCTAGCTCCTTCCTTCCAGAGTTATCATGTTTCTTTCCACAAAAATGAGAGAAATCCCAGAGGTAGATCCTCTAACCAACCCGCAGTTTTAATCCAAAGTAATGCAAGACCTCTGTCTCAGAATAGGGGAAGTCAAGAGAGATGTTCCCAAATCGGCCGTCCACTTCCAAGGCAGTAACGCTGGAAGTGATTGAAGAAGAAGAAGAAGAAGAAAGAGATCATACTCCACCTACGAGATGAGGACATCTCGTGTTTTTTAAGTGGGGTAAGATGTAAGATTCCTCCCTCTAGCTTTTGAGGTGTATAGGTGTAAAAACCTCCCCTTATGATCTTGTAATTATTCCCCTCTTTGAAATAAAAGAAAGATTCTGTTTTACCCTGTTTTGACCTAGAGAGAGAAAATGTCTAGAGAGAGATAATCCAAAATTGAGATATTTTTGGATATAAAAATTCTCCTAGTGTCTAAAATGGTTTTCCTTGAAACAAAAATTCAAAAAGAACTTTCCAATGTGCATTTGAAATTAATTGAAAATAAGTATAAAGGACCTTAGCCTAAGGGTCCAGATTTTCAAAAAAATTTGAATTATGCTCCAATTAGGGTTCTTATGGGCCAATATAATCAATCCAAGTGTGGGGAGGAGATAAATCCAATTTATAAAATAAAAACCCCCAAAAATGAGTAAATGCTCACATAAGATGGAGAGTTGACTAAGGACAAGGTTTATTAGTAAAACAAAACTATGAGTATTACTTAAAAAAATGAGATATTTTGGGTATAATGATTCAATTTTGACACCTTGGTAAGGAGAAGGAGGGCTCTTCAAGGAGGCACCTATTGCACATGTGTGGTGGAGTTTTAAACTAAAAAATATTGTGATATTTTTATCTCTCCTCTCTCCTAGATCAAACCAAATCAAAAGGGAGCCAAACTAGGTCTAAATCTTGTCCAAATTCAGCCAAACTGAACCTCGAAAATTCTAGAAACTAGTTGTACTTGGTTAGAGTCCTCCCTCACCTATAAATAGATCCTTAGCCCTTTGTAAAAAAATATGAGAACTATACCATGCCAGTATTATACTGAAATAATGATATTTTCTATTATCCTCTAAAAATCCTCTACAAATCGAAGAGATTGGAGCTTCTCTCTCTCTTCAATCTTCCTTCGAGACTTCATCAACATACCAAACCAATTGACTGGTTGGGGGCCTCTACTTTGATCAAAGAATCAAGCAATCTGGGAGGTAAAATATGGTTTATGGTCTTTTTTATTTAATCTCCAAATGTTTCTCTCTTCTCAACCCCTCTCAAGTTTGAGAAGCATTCAATTGAATGGTTTTTTAATACAATTGAAGTTCTTTAATGAATTGTAGTGATAAAACACATAAATTTCCATTTATGCTTAAATTAAATGTTTTTTTAAAGCATGTCTCTCTCTCCCCCAAAGAATGGTCATTCCTATGAGCTATTCTATATTCAAATGAAGCTTCTCTAATCTAAAAGTAATTTCTATGCTTGTGAAATTAGAGGCCAAATAAGTGGCTTGTTAATGCTTTTATGCTATTTAATTTATGAAAAAAATAAGAATCAAGTTTATAATTGGATATTGATCCAATTAATGGCTATTTTAATCATAGGGATATTACTGAACTTTATGCTTTCAAATTATTGAGAATTATCAGTAATAGCAACGGAGCTATGGTAAAAATTTTAAAAAATTAACACATAAATCATTTTCATTCATAATATGAAAAGAGAACTTCCTACCATATTCTAGGATTAATCATCCTAGATTAATTGAATGATTCTCATTATAATCATGGAAAATTTAATTTTTATGTTTATGCATAAATAGTTAATTAGAAAAAAGAGGAACTTCTAGTAATCCATTTTTATGTTAAAAGAGTAATCCCCATGACAATGGAAATCCATGTATTCCAATGAAGTAAGAGAAAATTGGGATGCTAAAAGAATTTATATTTTACTTAAAAATTAAAGAAGGATTTTAGTTATATTTATCGTTTTGCATAGATAAATTTAAATGATGAAAGAGGAATTCCCACCATATTGAAATTCAACTATTTAGATGGGAAAAGAGAAATTTCTAGTATATTTGAATTAATGATTATTGTATTTAAATTTAAAGATGAATTTTAGATAAATTTATTTTATCTATGAGAAATATTTAAATGTTAAAAGAGGAATTCCTATGACATTTGGAATTCTATCATTTAGATGGGAAAAGAGAAATTCCTAGCATATTGGAATTAATGACTATTGTATTTAAATTCAAAGATGAATTTTAGATAAATTTATTTTATCTATGAGAAATATTTAAATGTTAAAAGAGGAATTCCTATGACATTTGGAATTCCATCATTTAGATGGGAAAAGAGAAATTCCTAGCATATTGAATTAATGGGTATTTTATTTTAAATGAAATTACTTAAATATTTGATGTGATAAGAGAGGAATACCCATGACATTGGAATGCAATTAATTAAATGCAAAAGAGAAATTCCCATGGTATTTGAGAGATCCAAGAAGCTAAATGACAAGAAGAGGAATTTTTAGTATAATTCATCTTATGATTAATTATCAAAAGTGGAAATATGGGTAGAATTGATTTCTATAAATCCCATGAATCCTTTTATTCAAAAGAGGAATATTGAATATAATTCATTTGAGAAATTGAGAATGAATATGAAAATAGTCATCAAGAAAAAGAACCTTTAATTAGGCCAAACAATTGGTAAAAATTTAGAAAAAGTCCCATTATCGGGATTAACCCCTTGAAAAAGCTATTAAAGGAGAATAGCATGTGAATGGATGAGATAAGGTGAAAATAGGATGCGATAAGATGTGTATGGGATGTGATAGGATGTGATAAGATGAAAATGAGATGCAATAGAATGAAAATGAATGTGATAAGATGTGTAGGGGATGTGATAGGATGTGATAAGATGTAAACGAGATGCGATAGAATGAAAATGGATGTGATAAGATGTGTAGGGAATGTGATAGGATGTGATAAAATGAAAATAGGATGTGATAAGATGTGATGTGGAAGAATGAATGTGGATGTGTAAGTGGAAGAATGAATGTGGATGTGTAAGTGGAAGAATGGATGTGGATGTGTATGTGGAAGAATGAATGCGGATGTGTATGTGGAAGAATGGATGTGCTTGTGTATGTGGAAGAATGGATGTGGATGTGTATGTGAAAGGATGTGATATCGATGTAAGTGAATGAATGAGATGTGATGTGATGTGAATTGGGATGTGAATGAATGAGATGTGATGTCATGCGAATCGGATGTAAATGTATGATATGGGATGTGAATGGATGAGATGTGATGTGATGTGAATCGGGATAAGAATGAGATGAGATGAGATGCAAAATGAATGAGTTGAGATGTGATGTAAATTGAGATAGATGTGAAATGAATGAGGTGTGATGGGATGTGAATATGGGTTGATGCGAGTGAATGAGGTGTGATGGGATGTGAATATGGGTTGATGCGAGTGGATGAGATGTGATGAGAATAAATGAGGAAAGATGTGATGAGATGGAAAATGATGTGATTGGATGAGAATGGGTATACATATGAATTGGATATGGATTAAGTAATGTGGACGGATGTGGAACAATGTGAAAGATGAGAGTTCATTATAGGAATTGTATTTATGATCTATTTTTAAATGACTGTTTTATGTCAAAAATGCTGCGGAAGCATTTCGAGCATCTTGTGAATGAGGTCGTGGAGACCTAGCTGATAAAGTTACAACAGCTCATGGAGAGTCAATGGAGGACGTCTTGCGTAGCAAGGTCGACCGAGGTCTTGACCAGCCTCAGTTCGATTTAAATGGTGAGCTTCCAGTACGGTGGATGAGGGACCAAGGAAGCGGCCTATGAGTGAAGCACTAGGTCACCTGCTAGCTACGAAGGATCCTAGAGGGTGCTGACCATACGATGGCTCTAGGTCACCAAAGATACCCACACGTGCATCAGGGAAGATATTGGAACAAGGAGTAAGAGTTATTTTTTGAATTCAGGCATGGATCTGGTTGATTGACTCAACGGATGAGTCCATGGCTCTTTTATATGGATTTGTTGGTTGATCTTGCTGATCTTCAACAGAGATTCCATCTTGATTTTTATAAGTGAATATATTTCTAGTTACTATGAGCTAGGAACTATCGAAAAGGCCCCTGAGTGGACAAGTGGTGAGCGTTCTGGTTGCCAATGATGCCATAGATACACTGATGAAGGAATGATTGGAAATAAGGATTCAACTGGAGATTTTGAGGATTATGATTAGTGACACTATGGTTTCATTAAATAATTATTTTAAAGATAGGTGAATCTGTGAAAAAGGCAATTTCATATTGGGTGTGTAAGTGGTGTGACTGGCATTAAATTTGCATGAATATCCGGTTAGGGGGCCTGGGAACTCTTTTCCTTGGTACCTGGGACAAAACCTAACCAAATTCCTAATGGGTTCCCATCACTACAGTGGTTGGGCGGTTGGCTAACCCATGGGACTAGGCTGGACTGATGGATCCGTAAAATAAGACTCAATTCTGTTATAGTACGATAGATGAAGTAAATCCCGGATAGTAATTGTTCTATGGAAAAAGAATCAACGGCTATGCCTCTTAATGGGAAAAAAAGCGTTGGTTTCTATAATCCAAGTGCAAGTTTCTTCCTTGATCTAACCAAGTGATTCACAGGTTTGGTCGGATCAGTTCGGTCAGTAAATGACCCTGACTACGTTAGAGTACAAATATCCTGGTGGACTCGCCCGTGCTTTCCGGTAGGGGGAAGTTTTTTCAAGTTCGGTTTTTGAAGAACCAAGGGGTTGGTCTCTTATCCGAATATCCGTGGGCGAGGCCCCGAGTGAGGGATCCTGCCTTGTGCAAGAAGTACTACTTCCGCTACTAGCACCCCCCCAATCCGTTGCACGGAGGGGGCAGGGATCTCTCAGCTAGTATCAAAGCGAATTGGCTAAAGTGGATCAACTGAAAAGCCAAAAATGTCAAAAATTTGTGAAGTAACAGTAAAAAGTTATAATTGTGTGATAAAATTCATACAAATTGATATTCAGAATGAAGATCCATAAAATTGAAAGTGGGTCTTCAGATGAAGTACTATAATTGTATGGAAATTGCTTGAGGCCTAGTCATGATGGTATTTACCTTATTATTCCAAGGACCATGACTACCCGTATATACTGAGGGTATAACTGCAGCTCTTTACGGGGCAGTATATACGAGTAAATCTAAGACCTTGAAATTATAAGAAAAAAAAATGCTATCCAGATGATGAATTCGAATGTGGTTGATATGATTTTAAAATTTTGGTTGAGAATTAATGAGCTGATTTGGATTCTGATATATATAAAAAGATGATTCTTGAATTTTGGGTTGAAAAACGATCAGTTCAACAAAGCCACAATGAGGATGAATGGGACGAGTCCCTGTGATGATGTTCGTAACTGGAATGACAATAATGACTTCAGCAAATCACTATGAGATTAGTGGATTGTGCTAATAGATTTCTACTGTTAACACTAGACATAAAGGATCCAGTTAAGGGATGACAAATTAAAAACCTGCATAACTGAAACTTCCATGGAGGAATGTTCAGATGGAATTTTTGGTCTGATGGACCATTATTATGTTAAGAATATGAATGATATGTTCTGAATGAATTGTTATATGATAATGAGCTATATAAGGTATCTTTATCCCATGATTCTATGGAGAGCTAACCAATCTAAAGAATCCCAGAATCAGTTGGATCTACAGAGGGATTTGAATTGTAAATAAAAGGACTTAACAAGAATTTTCGTATTGATAGGATCATGGATCGAGGTCGTCATGGTAGGAATGATATCCCCCAACTTGATGAGGAAGAGCTCGACTTGGATGTTCATAAAACTCTTCATAGATCGTAGCCTAGACCTTTCAAGGATGAAGGGGAAAACTTGCGCGAGACTGTGGAGAAGTGGATCAAAGCAATGGAAGAGTACTTCGATGTCACCGGGTATAATGAGAAGAGAAAAATGGCTCTTGCAAGGCTGAAGATAGTAGAAACAGCCAAAGTAGCATGGAGAAACTAGTGCAAGACAAACCGTGTGGATCAAAACACTCAGACATGGAATGATCTCAAAATTTACCTAAGGAAGAGATTCTGTCCTCCCGAATTTTTGGAATAAAGATGAACGAATTCTTAGAGTTAACCTAGGGGAGCAGAACTATTTAAGTATATCACCAAGCGTTCGCTCTCCTCCTCAAATACTCGCCACTGCTGGATGAAGAACAATTGATGGCCAGGTCCATTCCGGGACTGAATGAACCTTTCAATATCCTAGTGAAGAATGCCAAGCCATTTTCCATGGCCGAAGTAGTGGGGATGGCGAAGTAGTGGGGATGGCGAAGGAGTTTGCCAAGGCCTTTGATGTCAAGGTCCCACTGAAGCCACTCACCTTTCAAAAGGTTTTTAGCTCCAGAAGGTGATTCCAAGCTTCCATTGTCTAAGAGATATAAGGGTCAAGCCTAGGATATGGGAAGTTCAAGAATGGAAGAAATGTCCTTTTCCCGAAACTCAATCCCTTGGAATTCAACTTCAGAAGTTCCACCCTTGAACAAGGGAGTGAAATGATATAACTGTCAAGGATTTGGACATCACAGTATGGATTGCCCAGCCCCTTTTGGAACAAGGTTTTCAGGGCGGGAAAATCAAGGATCAAGATTCCAGACTCCAGCTCCTTTCTTCCAGAGTAATCAGGTTTCTTTCCGCCAAAATGAGAGAAATCCCAGAGGTAGACCCTCTAACCAACCCGCAGTTTTAATCCAAAGTAATGCAAGACCTCCGTCTCGAAATAGGGGAAGTCAAGAGTAATGCTGGAAGTGATTGAAAAAGAAGAAGAAGATGAAAGAGATCATACTCCACCTACTACGAGATGAGGACATCTCGTGTTTTTTAAGTGGGGTAGGATGTAAGATTCCTCCCTCCAGCTTTTGAGGTGTACAGGTGTAAGAACCTCCCCTTCTAATCTTGTAATTATTCCCCTCTTTGAAATAAAAGAAAGATTTTGTTTTACCCTGTTTTGACCTAGAGAGAGAAAATATCTAGAGAGAGATAATCCAAAGTTGAGATATTTTTAGATATAAAAATCCTCCTAGTGTCTAAAATGGTTTCCCCTAAAACAAAAATTCAAAAAGAACTTTCCAACGTGCATTTGGAATTAATTGAAAATAAGTATAAAGGACCTTAGCCTAAGGGTCCAGATTTTCAGAAATTTTTGAATTATGCTCCAATTAAGGCTCCTATGTGAAAGGATCAATCCAACAAGATTTAGTAAAAAAACTATGAGTATTACTAAAAAAATGAGATATTTTGGGTATAATGATTCAATTTTGACACCTTGGTAAGGAGAAGGAGGGCTCTTCAAGGAGGTTGGACCTATTAGCCTGGCAGCCAAATATAGTCAATCTTGATACATAATTGCTACTACAAATTATTGCACCAAGTGGGTAAAATCTTGGGCAACCGGCAAGGCCGATGTTAGATCGACTGCTAAATTTCTCTATGAATCAGTCATTACACGCTTCGGCTACCCCTTGGATCTTGCCAGCGACAATGGGACACATTTCATTAATGAGGTAATTCAATTCCTCTTGAAAGATTTCCTTGTAACCCATAGAAAGTCCTCCCCATATTACCCACAAGCAAATGGCCAAGCGGAAAGCACGAACAAAATCATGTGTGCCAATCTAACTAAAATCGTGGAGGCCACTCACCAAAACGATTGGGAACAAAAGTTTTTGGTTACACTCTGGCTTATAGAACTTCTTACAAGGTAGCAACCAATGCTACCCCTTTCAGTTTAACCTATGGTATTGAAGTGGCCATGCCCATGGAGTTTTGAACTCAAAAATATTGTGATATTTTTATCTCTCCTCGCTCCTGGATCAAACCAAATCAAAAGGGAGCCAAACTAGGTCCAAATCTCTCCTCTCTCTTGGATCAAACCAAATCAAAAGGGAGCCAAACTAGGTCCAAATCCTGTCCAATGCTCACATAAGATGGAGAGTTGACTAAGGACAAGATTTATTAGTAAAAAAACTATGAGTATTACTAAAAAAATGAGATATTTTGGGTATAATGATTCAATTTTGACACCTTGGTAAGGAGAAGGAGGGCTCTTCAAGGAGGCACCTATTTCACACGTGTGGTGGAGTTTTGAACTCAAAAATATTGTGATATTTTTATCTCTCCTCTCTCCTGGATCAAACCAAATCAAACCAAATCAAAAGGGAGCCAAACTAGGTCCAAATCTCTCCTCTCTCCTCTCTCCTGGATCAAACCAAATCAAAAGGGAGCCAAACTAGGTCCAAATCTTGTCCAAAGTCAGCCAAAATGAACCTGGAAAATTCTAGAAACTAGTTGGACTTGGTTAGAGGCCTCCCTCACCTATAAATAGATCCTAAGCCCTTTGTAAAAAAATATGAGAACTATACCATGCCAGTATTATACTGAAATAATGATATTTTCTATTATCCTCTAAAAATCCTCGACAAATTGAAGAGATTGGAGCTTCTCTCTCTCTTCAATCTTCCTTGGAGACTTCATCAACATACCAAACCAATTGATTGGTTGGGGGCCTCTACTTTGATCAAAGAATCAAGCAATCTAGGAGGTAAAATGTGGTTTATGGTCTTTTTTCTTTAATCTCCAAATGTTTCTCTCTTCTTAACCCCTCTCAAGCTTGAGAAGCATTCAATTGAATGGCTTTTTAATACAATTGAAGTTCTTTAATGAATTGTGGTGATAAAACACATAAATTGCCATTTATGCTTAAATTAAATGTTTTTTTAAAGAATGTCTCTCTCTCTCCCCCAAAGAATGGTTATTAATTTATGGAAAAATTAAGAATCAAGTCCATAATTGGATATTGATCCAATTAATGGTTATTCTAACCATAGGGATATTACTAAGCTTTATGCTTTCAAATTATTGAGGATTATCAATAATAGCAGCGGAGATATGGTAAATTTTTCAAAAAATTAACACATAAATCATTTTCAATATGACAAGAGGACTTCCTACCATATTCTAGGATTAATCATCCTAGATTAATTGAATGATTCTCATTATAATCATGGAAAATTTAATTTTTATGTTTATGCATAAATAGTTAATTAGGAAAAAGAGGAATTTCTAGTAATCCCTTTTATGTTAAAAGAGTAATCCCCATGACAATGGAAATCCATGTATTCAAATGAAGTAAGAGAAAAATTAGGATGCTAAAATAATTTATATTTTACTTAAAAATTAAAGAAGGATTTTAGTTAAATTTATCTTTTTTCATAGATAAATTTAAATGATGAAAGAGGAATTCCCACCATATTGGAATTCAACTATTTAGATGGGAAAAAAGAAATTCCTAGTATACTGAAATTAATGAGTATTGTATTTAAATTCAAAGATGAATTTTAGATAAACTTATTTTATTTATGAAAAATATTTAAATGTTAACAGAGGAATTCCTATGACATTTTGAATTCCATCATTTAGATGGGAAAAGAGAAATTCCTAGTATATTGGAATTAATGAGTATTGTATTTAAATTCAAAGATGAATTTTAGATAAATTTATTTTATCTATGAGAAATATTTAAATGTTAAAAGAGGAATTCCTATGACATTTGGAATTCCATCATTTTGATGGGAAAAGATAAATTCCTAGCATATTGAATTAATGGGTATTTTATTTTAGATGAAATTACTTTATGAGAATTATTTGATGATAAAAGAGGAATACCCATGGCATTGGAATGCAATTAATTAAATGCAAAAAGAGGAATTCCCATGGTATTTGAGATCCAAGAAGCTAAATGAGAAGAAGAAGAATTTTTAGTATAATTCAATTTATGATTAATTATCAAAAGTGAAAATATGGGTAGAATTGATTTCTGTAAATCCCATGAATCCTTTTATTCAAAAGAGGAATATTGAATATAATTCATTTGAAAAATTGAGAATGAATATGGAAATAGTCATCGAGAAAAAGAATCTTTAATTAGGCCAAGCAATTGGCAAAAATTTAGAAAAAGTCCTATTATCGGGATCAACCTTGAAAAAGCTATTAAAGGAGAATAGCATGTGAATGGATGAGATAAGGTGAAAATAGGATGCGATAAGATGTGTATGGGATGTGAAAGGATGTGATAAGATGTAAACGAGATGCGATAGAATGAAAATGGATGTGATAAGATGTGTAGGGGATGTGTTAGGATGTGATAAGATGTGTAGGGGATGTGATAGGATGTGATAAGATGTAAACGAGATGCGATAGAATGAAAATGGATGTGATAAGATCTGTAGGGGATGTGATAGGATGTGATAAGATGTGATGTGGAAGAATGAATGTGGATGTGTATGTGGAATGACCATATGGTGCTCGGGCTCTGGGTTGCCGAAGATACCCACACGTGCATCGGGGAAGATATTGGAACAAGGAGTAAGAGTTGTTTTCTAAATTCGGGCATGGATCTGGTTGATTGACCTTGCTAGTCCTCAACAACGGATGAGTCCATGGCTCTTTTATATGGATCTATTGGTTGATCTTGCTGATCTTCAACGGTGATTCCATCTTGATTTTTCCTCCATGGAAGTTTCAGTTATGTAGGTTTTTAATTTGTCATCCCTTAACTGGATCCACTAGGTCCAGTGTTAATAGTAGCAATCTATCAACACAATCCACAAATCGCGTAGTGATTTGCTGAAGTCATTATCATCATTCCAGTTACGAATATCATCATAGGGACTCGTCCCATTCATCCAAGTGTTGCATAAAATATCTAAATCAATATTCTGGTTTGATTAGTAGAGCGATACCGGTAAAAAGAAACAAATAATTTTTTTTTTAAATTTACTGATAAATATCTGTATCTACCTTTCCATCTATTTGGTCAGCGGTTGCGTGAGTTGCTTAAACAATCTCAATCAGCCCCATTATCGGTGGAAGAACAAGTAGCTACTATTTATACTGGAGTTAACAGATATTTGGATCTACTAGACGTTGATCAAGTTAAACGATTCTTGGTTCAGTTGCGTGAGTATATAACAACCAATAAACCTCAATTCGGTGAAATTATTCATTCTACCTCCTCATTGTGGCTTTGTTCAATAGATCGCTTTTCAACCCAAAATTCAAGAATCATCTTTTTTTTTTCAATTAGAATCCAAATCAACTCATCAATTCTCAACCAAAATTTTAAAATCATATCAACCACATTTGAATTCATCATCTGGATAGCATTTTTTTTACTTATAATTTCAAGGTCTTAGATTTATTCGTATATATTGCCAGTAAAGAGCTACAGTTATACCCTCAGTATATACGGGTAGTCACGGTCCTTGGAATTATAAGGTAAATACCATCATGACTAGGCCTCGCAAGTCAGGGATTTCCATACAATTGCGGTACTTCATCTGAAGACCCACTTTCAATTTTATGAATCTTCATTCTGAATATCAATTTGTATGAATTTTATCACATAATTACAACTTTTTACTGTTACTTCAAAAAAATTTGACATTTTTGGCTTTTCAGTTGATCCACTTTAGCCAATTTGCTCTGATACCAGCTGAGAGATCCCTGTCCCCTCCGCGCAACGGATTCGGGGGGTGCTAGTAGCGAAACTAGCACTTCTTGCGTGGGGCAATATCCCTCACTTGGGGCCTCGCCCAATGGATATCCGGACAAGAGACTAACCCCTTGGTTCTTCAAAAACCAAACCTGAAAAAACTTCCCCTTACCGGAAAGCACGGGCAAGTCCACCAGGATATTTGTACTCTAACGTAGTTAGGGTCATTACTGACAAAATTGATCCGACCGAACCTGTGACTCACTTGGTCACATCAAGGAAGAAACTTGCACTTGGATTATAGAAACCAACGCTTTTTTCCCCATCGAGAGGCAGAGCCATTGATTCTTTTTCGATAGAACAATTACTATCCAGGATTTACTTCATCTATCGTACTATAACAGAATTGAGTCTATGGATCCATCAGTCCAACCTAACCCCATCTAGTCCCATGGGTTAGCCAACCACCCAACCATTGTAGTGATAGGATCCAATTAGGAATTTGGTTAGGTTTTGCCTCGGGTCCCAAGGAAAAGAGTTCCCAAGCCCCCTAGCCGGATATTCATGCAAATTTAACGCTAGTCACACACCCAATATGAAATTGCCTTTTTCACAGATTCAGCTATATTTAAAACAATCATTTAATGAAACCATAGTGTCACTGATCATAATCCTCAAAATCTCTGGTTGAATCCTTATTTCCAATCATTCCTTCATCGGTGTATCTATGGCATCATTGGCAACCAGAACGCTCACCACCTGTCCACTCAGGGGCCTTTTCGATAGTTCCTAGCTCATAGTAGCCGGTAATATATTCACTTATAAATGTTCAGATGGAATTTTCGGTATGATGGACCATTATTGTGTTAAGAATATGAATGATATGTTCTGAATGAATTGTTATCTGATAATGAGTTCTTTATAAGGGATCTTTATCCCATGATTCTGTGGAGAGCTGACCAATCTAAAGAACCCCAGAATCAGTTGGATCTAAAGTCGGATTTGAATTGTAAATAAAAGGACTTAACAAGAATTTTTGTATTGATAGGATCATGGATCGAGGTCATCGTGGTAGGAATGATAACCCCCAACTCAATGAGGAAGAGCTCGACTTGGATATTCGTAAAACTCTTCATGGATCACAGCCTGGACCTTTCAAGGGTGAAGGGGAAAACTTGGGCGAGACTGTGGAGAAGTGGATCGAAGCAATGGAAGAGAGCTTCGATGTCACCGGGTATAATGAGAAGAGCAAAATGGCTCTTGCAAGGCTGAAGATAGTAGAAACAGCCAGAGTAGCATGGAGAAACCACTGCCAGACAAACCGTGTGGATCAAAACACTCAGACCTGGAATGATCTCAAAAATTACCTAAGGAAGAGATTCTATCCTCCTGGCTTTTTAGAAACAAAGATGAACGAATTCTCAGAGTTAACCCAGGGGAGCAGAACTATTGAAGTATATCACCAAGCGCTCGCTCTCCTCCTGAAATACTCGCCACTGCTGGATGAAGAACAATTGATGGTGGCCAGGTTCATTCGGGGACTGAACGAACCTTTGAATATCCTAGTGAAGAATGCCAAGCCAGTTTCCATGGCCGAAGCAGTGCGGATGGCGAAGGATTTCACCAAGGCCTTTGATGTCAAGGTCCCGCCAAAGCCAGCACCATTACCTTTCAAAAGGTTTTTAGCTCCAAAAGGTGATTCCAATCTTCCACCATCTAAGAGATATAAGGGTCAAGCCCAGGATATGGGAAGTTCCAAAATGGAAGAAATGTCCTTTTCTCGGAACTCGATCCCTTGGAATTCAACTTTAGAAGTTCCACCCTTGAACAAGGGAGTGAAATGCTATAACTGTCAAGGATTTGGACATCGCAGTATGGATTGCCCAACTCCTTTTGGAACAAGGTTTTCAGGGTGAGAAAATCAGGGATCAAGATTCCAGACTCTAGCTCCTTCCTTCCAGAGTAATCAGGTTTCTTTCCACCAAAATCAGAGAAATCCTAGAGGTAGACTCTCTAACCAACCCGATAGACCTTGCTGGTCCTTAACAGATGAGTCCATGGCTCTTTTATATGGATCTGTTGGTTGATCTTGTTGATCTTCAACAGAGATTCCATCTTGATTTTTATAAATGAATATATTGCCGATTATTATGAGCTAGGAACTATCAAAAAGGCCCCTGAGTGGACAGGTGGTGAGCGTTCTGGTTGCCACAATGATGCCATAGATACACTGATGAAGAAATGATTGAAAATAAGGATTCAACCGGAGATTTTGAGGATTATGATCAGTTACACTATGGTTTCATTAAATGATTGTTTTAAAGATAGCTGAATCTGTGAAAAAGGTAATTTCATATTGGATGTGTAAGTGGTGTGACTAGCATTAAATTTGCATGAATATCCTACTAGGGGGCCTGGGAACTCTTTTCCCTAGTACCTGGGACAAAACCTAACCAAATTCCTAATTGGATCCCATCACTACAGTGGTTGGGGGCGGTTGGCTAACCCATGGGAATGATGGGGTTACAGCGGTTGGCTAACCCATGGGATAAATGAGGTTAGGCTGGACTGATGGATCCGTAAAATAAGACTCAATTTTGTTATAGTATGATAGATGAAGTAAATCCCAGATAGTAATTGTTCTATGGAAAAAGAATCAACGGCTATTCCTCTCGATGGGGGAAAAAGCGTTGGTTTCTATAATCCAAGTGCAAGTTTATTCCTTGATATGACCAAGTGATTCACACGTTCGGTCGGATCAGTTTGGTCAGTAATGACCCTGACTATGTTAGAGTACAAATATCCTGGTGGACTCACCCGTGCTTTTCGGTAGGGGGAAGTTGTGCGGGGTTCGGTTCTTGAAGAACCAAGGGGTTAGTCTCTTGTCCGGATATCCGTGGGCGAGGCCCCGAGTGAGGGATCCTACCTCGTGCAAGAAGTGCTACTTCCGCAGCAGCTACTAGCACCCCCGAATCCGTTGTGCGGAGGGGCAGGGATCTCTCATTGTCATTGTTTGTCCCGCATGGTGAATGCAAATTTTGTGACACTTGAGCAAACGTTCAAACACACGCAGGAATGCATGTAAAGTATAGAAGTGGACATTTTTTAGCTTAAATAGAATTATAGGATTCCAATTTAGATCTTTCAAATGCCTGTTTGGCTCAGCTCTAGCATGTTTGTTGCAGACAAGACACCGCAACCAATTGATTGCATCATTGTCCATTGTCTCGTTCTCATAGTCTTGATTCTCAAGCATTCACTTCCTGCCTGCCTTCTATTTTTTATCCCTCACCACTGACAAGGATTTAGGGTGTTAGCACCTTGTGGACACCCAAGCAAACACTTTATTATCTTTAGGTTTCCCCCCAAATGCTAATCTATTGTATAAGTGCCCTTGCCCTCTACTTCTAGTTTTTCTCCGTGAATTTGTGCTTTAATGACATTGGAAATCTGTGCTTTAATGCTAATCTATTGTATAAGTGCCCTTGCCCTCTACTTCTAGTTTTTCTCCGTGAATTTGTGCTTTAATGACATTGGAAATCAAGGGTATCCTATCAAATATCCAAGCAAGCACCTCATAGGTCTCTTTCCACCAGGATAACTTTTCCCTAACGTAGTCAAAAGCCTTAACTAACTGAGCTCATCTAACCGAACCCATAAGTCCCATAGTCAGATTAGGGAAAAAGACTGTACTTGGATCATAGAGACCAACGCTTTTTTCCTCATTGAGAGGCACAGCCATTGATTCTTTTCCATAGAACAATTTTTGTCCGGGATTTACTTCATCTATCAAACAAAACAGGAATTGAGTCTCGATTTACGGATCCATCAGTCCAGCCTAACCCCATCCAGTCCCATCGGTTAGCCAACCGCCCAACCACTATAGTGATAGGATCCAATTAGGAATTTGGTTAGGTTTTGTCCCGGGTACTAGGGAAAAGAGTTCCCAGGCCCCCTAGCCGGTAACTAGTCACACCACTTACACACCCAATATGAAATTGCCTTTTTTCTCAGCATCAGCTATCTTTAAAACAATCCTTCAATAAGATTCATCCAAATGTAGGAAGGAGATAAATAGAAGAATAAAAGGAAAATCCTCAAAAAATAAGTAAATACTCACATAAGATGAAGAGTGGACTAAGAACAAGGTTAATAGTTAAAAAAGAGAGATATTTAGATGAAATGATGCATTTTTGACACTTCAGTATGGGGGAATTTCCCTCATGAAGGAGGCGCCTATTTCACATGCTTGAATGAGTTTTAAACTCCCAAATAATGAGATATTTTTATCTCTCCTCTCTCCTGTTTCAACTAGATCCAAAAAGTGAGCAAAACTGACCCAAAAATGGTCAAAAATTGACCAAACTAATCTGGAAAATTCTAGAATCAGCTGGCTTGGTTAGAAGCTCACTTTTTCCTATAAATAGAAGCCTTCCCCTTTGTTGAAACTCAATAGTGTTTTGCACTGTTACCCTGCCTCTCCCAAGTACCAAAAATAGCGAATTTTACTCATAATTCATTAGTTTTTGACCTTCCCTCTTCTAAAAGATTGGTGGCCACTCTTGTTTCAAACAAGAGTAGAACCCTCAAACCATCAAGCCAAAGGAAAGCTCTCAAATTATCCATGTAAGTTGGAGATTCTTCTCTTTTATATTTCTTTTATGGTTTTTATGATTTTTGTCTTCTCTAAAATGAAATGATGTTATGCCTCATTGAAAAAAGGCATTCCCCTCTCTTCTTTAGTAAATCCAACCATTCTTTATCCTAGATGATTGATTATTGGATAAAATCAAGTTGTTCATGATGTTTCTCTTAAATAAGTAGAAAATGTTTACATAGAATGATTTAAATACTCTTGGTGAACTTCTAATTAATTTTAGAGAGTCATACAAAGGAGGCTATGGCAAAATTTTTTGAAAATTATGAAATAAATTTCATCTTTTATTAATCAAAAAGAGTAATCCCCATCGTTAGAGTATTCTAAAAGTGTCATTTTCATTTATGCATAGAAAGATGCATATTGATTAATTTTTATAAAAGAATGATTTTCAATAGAATTAAATTCTATGAAAGATACTTATTGATATTTTTTTTTATTACGAAAGTGTTACTTTATTCATTATGGATTTTTATGCATAAAATAATGCATAAAAGTATATTTTTTTCTTACAAAAGAGTTACTTTCATCATGTTGATTTTTATGCATAAAAGTATGCATAAAAGAATATTTTTTTATTATAAAAGTGTTACTTTTATCATTATTGAATTCTATGCATAAAAGTATGCATAAAAGAATATTTTTTTATTATAAAAGTGTTACTTTTATCATTATTGATTTATATGCATAAAAGTATGCATAAAAGAATATCTTTATTATTATAAAAGAATTACTTTTATCATTATTGATTTCTATGCATAAACGTATGCATAAAAGAATATATTTTTTATTATAAAAGTGTTTCTTTTATCAGTATTGGATTCTATGCATAAAAGAATAATTTTTTATTATAAAAGTGTTACTTTTATCATTATTGATTTTTTATGCATAAACATATACATAAAAGATATTTTTAATTAAAAGTGTGATTTTTATGCATAAATAAATGCATAAAAGATATTTTTTATATTAAAAGTGTGATTTTCATCATAAATGATTTTTATGCATAAATGGATGCATAAAAGAAATTCTTTCATATTAAAAGAGTGATTTTCATCATAAATGATTTTTATGATGATAAAAGTGTGACTTTCATCAAAATTGGATTTTATGCATAATTAGATGCATATAGAATCTTTATAATTAATTAAGGGTTCTCCTTAATCCTCTATTTAATTTCTTCAAAATTTAGAAAAATGAATAAGTAGATAATCTGTGAGAAGAAATACTACCGTTTCATATTCACAAAGATGGTAATGAGAAAATTCAATTAAACTATCGAAGTCAGAGATCGAGATAAATGATTATTTTATTTCTCCTAAGAAATTCATGTTTTAGAAATCTGTAAGCAAATATTATGAAATTTAGAAAAAGAGAAATTGAAATAGTACCTTTCGAGAAAGATAGTTTAGGAAGAACCTTTCCAAACCCAAACTTTGATTCAGACTATTGACGATGTGCTCAGTTCAGGAAAAATGTACTCAAAACACCCACCAAATCCGAAACTAAGTTAAGACCTTTGATTTTGATTTGAGAATCAAGTTAACAGAATTCGAGGAATTCTGTTTGGAATTCAGACCTGGATCTAGAAGTATTGAGATACGAATTTAAGATTATTCATGCTTTTCAAACAAAATCAAAACTGAAAACTTGCATAGAAACCCTGTTTTCTTAAAGGACTGTCTTACGCCAGAATCCTGGAGGGAGCATTTGGCATATATGTTTTTCTAAGGGAAGTTCAGTTGCAACAGCTGGCGGGGAGGGTTCAAGGGACAGCTCACGCGGCAAAAACCTGCCCAGGTCTTGACCAGCCTGGGTATGGTGAAAAATGGTGTGCTTTCGATACGATGGGCGAGGGCCGACGAAGCGGTCCCTGAGTGAAGTACCAGGACACCTAAGGAGGATCCTGGAGGGTTCTGACCAGGCAATGTGCGGGCTCGCGGTGCTTAGGACATCCATACATATGTCGAGGAAGATATATATATGTATGTTGACGAAATGATTATTGTAATCTGTTTTACTGGATCTCGTTGCTGACCAGCTGGTCCCAACGGAGAGTCCAGAGTGGTACTGTTTTTGTGAAACAAGGGATTGAATGAAAATTTTGAGTTATGAAATCTGTGATCATATTTGTTTTGTCAATGGATTATTTTTTAAATTAAAGTTTTAAAGAGGAGTGTGTGCATATCTATTTTCTAAAGCTAAAGTTAAGAAAGGCATTTCAATTATGGGTGGGTGAGTACTTGTTTGGTTCCACCGATTCTAGTGGCAGGGTGGTGGCTAACCCATGGGCCAGATGGGGTTAGGCTAGAATCAATGGAGTTTTAATAATCAAACTGAAAAATCTTAGGATTACGCTAGGATTCGAGTAGCTAATTAATTCCCTGATAAATTTCTCAATCTGAGTGGATCAACGGCTGTGCCTGATCTTGATTAGGAAAAAAGCGTTGAAATTACTGAGATGATCAAATTATATCAGTGATAGTTTCCTTCTATCTGGTTTATTCAGGTGAAGGATAGTTTAGAATTGATCTCGTTAGAAAAATTCGTTAAGAAAATTCAAAACGGTGGAATCGTCCCCGCTTTTCGGGCATGGAAAATTTTTCGGTTTCGGTTTTTGGAGTTACCACCAGCCTAGTCTCGTGTCCGGACATTCGTGGGAGAGGCCCCGAGTGAGAAACCCTACCCTGCGCATGAGGGGGCTGCTTCTGCTGTCAGCTATTGGGAGTCCGATGCATGGAGGGGGCAGAGAGATCTCATAGTTGGTATCAGAGCAGAAATTGCTTAAATTTTAATAAAAATCTGGGAAAAAAATATTTTTCACTTGTTAATACTATGTGAAAAATGTTTTTCACTTGTTAATACTTATTAATACTATGTGAATGAACTTCAAAAATTGAAAACTTATAAATTGAATTGGAAATTTATAGATGGACACCCCGAACCTATCTGGAATTCCTAGGCTCTCTCAGAGTCAGGATAGGATAGCTTTTGCATTTGATCACCTCATCAACTCTGCTATGACCCGAATGAACAGAGTGAGACTTGCTCGCCATTTTGAGAGTCTTTACTTTCCTTATCCTCTTGAGAGACGTCGGTATATGTGGTTCAATGGAGGACGGTGTATTAATATCAGTACCAATCAGCGTCAGAGGCTCAGGCAAATTATTTCCTTGGCCATGATTCTGATAAGACTAGGGCTTGTTCAGCATATTCAGCTCTTTGATCGTTCACCCAAGAACTTTAGAACTTCATGCCGATTTTTTAGACTTCTTAGCCGTTTTATCCCGAGAAATAGAATTACAGCACCTCTTTGTGTAATGAATCGTGTGTACCATGGTATGTCTTCTTCGCAGTTTTGCTTCTTTATACGATTATGACTGAGGCAGTGATTCTGGAGCCGAGCTGCTCTATGTACATATTGTAACTTTTATATAAATAAAGAAATGTTTTCCGGAGAAAAATTCCCTGTTGTATAAGTGATTGTTTATGGACGATCTGATAAAGAAAAATCTATTATCAGACATATGTCATAGATCTCCAATAAGATCATTGTCTTGTTTAAGAAATTATTTTTCGAACCTCTTAAGTCTTAGGATCTCGTGGATGATATCAAAATAAAAATTTAATAATATATAATTTTTTTGCAGAATCATGAGACGAGGAAACCGTGGCCGTTAGCCAGACCCTCTCTCTAAAGATGACGAGCTTGACTCTGATGTTTGCAAGGCTCTTCATTAGGACTCAGCCAGGACCCTTCAAAGGAGAAGGGGAGAACCTGGGCGAGGCTGTGGAGAAATGGGTGGAAGCCATGGAAGAGTATTTTGACGTCACATGCTACAATAAGCGGAGCAAAATGGCTCTTGCCCGGCTGAAAATAGTGGAAACAACCAGGGTAGCATGGAGGAACCACTGTGACACCAACCGTCTGGAGAGAAATACTCAGTCCTAGAACGACCTAAAAACCTATCTAAGAAAGATATTTTGTCCCCCTGGATTTTTGGAAATCAAAATGAACGAATTCTTAGAGCTAAAGTAGGAGAGCAAAACCATCGAGGAATATCACCAGGCCTTTGCTCTTCTACTCAAATATTCACCACCTCTAGATGAAGAACAACTCATGGCCAGGTTCATTCAGGGAATGAACAAACCCTTGGACACACTGGTCAAAAATGCCAAGCCAGTGTCCATGGCTGAAGCAGTAAGAATGGCAAAGGATTTTGCCAAAGCCTTTGTAGTAAAGGTCCTGCCAAAGCCTGCACCCTCTAACTTTAAAAGATTCCAATCCCAAGGAAGTACTTCAAACTTTCCACCCCTAAAGAGGCAGCAAGGCCCAAATCAGCATCAAGATGCAAGAAGATTCCGAAGTGAAGGAAGACCCTTCCCACCTCTTTCAAGAAATCAGAGGGATGAGCTCAGAAGTGAAAACCGATGTTTTGGATGCTAAGGTGTTGGTCACCAACTGAAAGACTGCCCGACTCCCGCCATGTCAAGGGGACAGGGAAGTCAAGGACCTTGAGTTCAGAGACCAACCCCTTCATACCAGTCTAATCAGGGTCCGTCTCGCCCAAGCCAGGGAAACCCCAGAAGAACTCTAGCTCAGCCATCTGCCTCTATCCTCCAAAGTAACCTCAGAACTCCTTCCCAAAACTGGGGCAACCAAAGAGAAAGAGTTCCGCCTCAGACTGCAGTAGCCAGAGCAGTCACAATTTCAGATGTAGTAGAAGAGAAAAGAGGGTAGATTTTTGCTGCAATTGAAAACCAAACCGTCAGTTCTCAGTCATCCATACTCCAGCAAAATATCAGGGTAAGCCTTTTAAGCTTTGATTGATTCAGGTAGTTCTTATTCATTCATTTCCCCTAGATGCTTGCGTAAGCTAGTCTTAGAACAGAAATCAGGGAAACCTATGCAAGTTGAATTGGCCAGTGGGAAGACTCTTTTCACTCACCATGAGATAGATCTTATCCAGTTCAATCTAGATGGTAATATAACCAACTGTCAGTTCAAAGTCTTACCTCTGGGAGTTTTTTACGGGATCCTTGGAATGGATTGGATCCATAAAAATCAAGCTGACATACACTGTCACAATGGAACCATTTCCTTGCATGACCTTCACGGGAACAAAGTTCAAGGAACTAGAGTTTTCGGATCCCCAGACCTTCAGTTAGTAAAAGCTTCTAGATTGCTGAAAGGACTTAGAAAGAAATAGAAAATTTATGTTGTCAAAATGAACCCAGTAGACCCAAAGCTTAAGGCTAAAGAACCAGAATGGTTAAATGAATTTGATGATCTATTCCCAGCAGAGCTAACTGAAATGCCTCCAATCCGAGAAGTAGATCATGTGATTGAATTGACCCCCGGAGCTCAGCCAGTAACCCTGCGCACGTACAAAATGCCAATTCTTGAAGCCATCAAACTCAAGAAACAGCTTAGGCAGCTGTTAAAACAAGGGTTTGTAAGACCCAGCTTAGGCAGCTGTTAGAACAAGGGTTTGTAAGACCCAGTGTTTCACCTTGGAGTGCGCCAGTTCTCTTTCAGAAAAAGAGAGATGGAACGCTTAGACTCTGTGTGGACTACAGAGGTCTAAATCAGACAGTTAAGAATAAGTATCCTATCCCAAGAATTGATGAGCTTTTGGACAGGCTAAATGGAGCCCATATCTTCATAAAGATAGATCTCAAATTCGGGTATTACCAGATCATGATCAATGATTAAGATATACCGAAAACAACCATCAATACTCGCTATGGGCATTATGAATTTACTGTCATGCCGTTCAGATTGACTAATGTCCCAGCTACATTCAATCGCCTAATGCAGGACATCCTCAAAGAATACTTGGATGATTTTGTTCTAGTTTTCTTTGATGATATTCTGATTTACTGAAAGAATGCAGCTGACCATGAGACTCATGTCCGAAAAGTTCTTGAGATTCTAAGGAAGCACCAACTCTTTGCCAAAAAGAGTTTTCTAGTTTTCTTTGATGACATTCTGATTTACTGAAAGAATGCAGCTGGCCATGAGACTCATGTCCGAAAAGTTCTTGAGATTCTAAGGAAGCACCAACTCTTTGTCAAAAAGAGTAAATGCACTTTCTCTGCCGACCACGTTGAATACTTGGGCTTTCTGGTATCCAAAGATGGAATTCTCTAGATTCTGCAAAAGTCCAAGCAGTCATAGATTGGCCTGAACCAAAGACAATGAAAGAAGTCAGAGGATTCTTGGGATTGACTGGTTGGTATAGGATTTTTATACCAAAGTATGCTCTCATAGCTTCCCCCTAACTAACCTTCTCAAAAAGAATACCCCATTTCAATGGTCTGCCAGGTGCCAGAGTGCTTTTGATAAGCTGAAGACCGCCTTGGTAACCAATCTCATTCTGAAGCTGCCAGATTTCTCTCTACCCTTGAGGTAGTACTAATGCAAGTGCTGATGCAAGTGGTTTTGCCCTGGGAGGTGCACTCATGCAAGAAGGTCATGCAGTGGCCTATGAATCCTGAAAGCTCAGAATGCATGAGAGGAATTATGCTGTCCATGACTTGGAATTACTTTCAGTAGTCTATGCCTTAAAGTTGTGGAGACATTACCTACTGGGAAAAAGATTCACTTTGATGACAAATAATCAGAGCTTAAAGTGGATCTTTACTCAGAAGGACCTCAATATGCGCCAAAGAAGGTGGATGCAGACCCTGCAGGAATTTGATTTTGAAATCAAGTACCGCCCAGGCAAAGAAAATGTGGTAGCAGATGCCCTCAGTAGAAAAGCCTCCTTGCTTGCAATTACTGTAGTATCAAATCCTTTGATTATTGAAGCAAGAGAGAAGATCATGTAGGATAGATTCTTTGGCCCTATTGCTACCCTACTTATGCAAGAAAGCAAAACTCCTCAGGAGTTGAACAGAGTTCAAGGGTACAGCCTGGATGATGGCATTATGTATTATAATCACAGGCTATGCATTCCCAATGATGAGGGAACCAAGGACCAAATTCTGAATGAAGCCCATGACAGCCTTATAGCAGGACATCCAGGTTTCATCAAAACCTACATGTCTATAGAGAAAAGCTTCTTTTGGCCTGGTCTGAAAAAGGATGTACTGAATCATGTACGTCAATGTCTGACATGCCAGAAAGTCAAAGTTGAAAGAGTAAAAATGCTTGGGAAGTTACATCCATTGGACATCTCCCAGATGAAGTGGGAATGTATTAGTATGGATTTTATTACTGGATTACCTTCAGTGCAATCAGGTTACAACTCCATTTTCGTGGTAGTTGACAAACTAACCAAAGTTGCCCATCTGATTCCAGTAAAAGAAACCTACACTGCAGAGTGGATATGGCCAGAGTGTTCCTCAAAGAAATCTTCAGATTGCATGGCCTACCCAAGAGAATCGTAAGTGATCGAGATCCCAAGTTTACTTTAAGGTTCTGGACTGCATTTTTCAAAGCAGTGGAAACTTTCTTGGATCTCAGCACAGCTTATCACCCTGAGACCGATGGTCAAACTGAAAGGGTAAACCAAGTAATCAAAGATATACTTCGGTCATGACTTCGGTCATGCTGTGGCAGGGAACCCAAGAAATGGCTAAGCTATCTGCACCTAGTCAAGTTTGCCTACAATGCTTCTTATCACCGAAGTATCGGGATGAGCCCTTTTAAAGCTCTGTATGCACAAGATTACTTAACTCCATTAACTTGGTCCGACCCATTGATTAGGGTTGAGATATCCAGACAGATGCTTGACGACATGGAGCAACAGATGCAATCAATTCGTAAAGCTGCCCAGGATCGACAGAAGCAGCATGCCAATAAGAAGAAGACAAACAGAAAGTTTGAAGAAGCAGATATGGTCTTCATTAGAGTACGGCCCAAAAGAAGTTCTCTATCTCTTGGTGTGGGAAGTACAAGAAGTTATCCCCCAGATATTGTGGACCATATCTGATTACAAAGAAAGTAGGTGACTTAGCCTACGAGCTTCTTCTACCTCCTCATCTCAAAGTTCATAATGTATTTCATGTAAGCCTTCTAAATAAATATGTGCCAAGCCCAAATCATGTACTTGATGATGAAATCCTAACCTCTTCAACCCAAGGGCAGATGGAACTCCAACCTGAAGAAATTCTTGATGTTCGAGAAAATATTCTCAGGAATAGAATTCTCAGAGAATTATTGGTAAAATGGAAGTTCTATCCTTTTGAAGATGCCACCTGGGAGAATGAAGCCGATCTGTTGCGGGATTACCCCCAGTTTGCGAGATGAGGGCATCTCATGTTTTTCAAGTGGGAGAGAATGTAAGATTCCTCCCCAGCCTCTCAAGATGTCCAGCATCTTTCCCTGTAATCAAATCCCTCTTCAAAAATATAAAAGATCTTGTTTCTACCAGTTTTGGCCTAGAGAGAGAAAATATTCTAGAGAGAGATTATTTAGATTTTGAATATTTCTGGATAGAAAAATTTCTCATCTTATTAAAATAAGTTCCCTTGAAACAGAAGTTCAAAAAGATTTCCAGAAGGTGCATTAGAAATTAAGTATAATCTATTCAAGAGGCATTATTCTGAGGGTCAAGATTTTTTTTAAAATTTTAAATTAAGGTTCCTATAGAACAATAAAATTCATCCAAATGTAGGAAAGAGATAAATAGAAGAATAAAAGGAAAATATCCCAAAAATTAGTAAATACTCACATAAGATGAAGAGTTGACTAAGGACAAGGTTAATAGTTAAAAAAGAGAGATATTTAGATGAAATGATGCATTTTTGACACCTCAGTATGGGGGAATTTCCCTCATGAAGGAGGTGCCTATTTCACATGCTTTAATGAGTTTTAAACTCCCAAATAATGAGATATTTTTATCTCTCCTCTCTCCTGTTTCAACTAGATCCAAAAAGTGAGCAAAACTGACCCAAAAATGGTCAAAAATTGACCAAACTGATCTGGAAAATTCTAGAATCAGTTGGCTTGGTTAGAAGCTCACTTTTTCCTATAAATAGAAGCCTTCCCCTTTGTTGAAACTCAATAGTGTTTTGCACTGTTACCTTGCCTCTCCCAAGTGCCAAAAACAGTGAGTTTTACTCATAATTCATTAGTTTTTGACCTTCCCTCTTCTAAAAGATTGGTGGCCACTCTTGTTTCAAACAAGAGTAGAACCCTCAAACCATCAAGCCAAAGGAAAGCTCTCAAATTATCCATGTAAGTTGGAGATTCTTCTCTTTTATATTTCTTTTATGGTTTTTATGATTTTTGTCTTCTCTAAAATGAAATGATGTTATGCCTCATTGAAAAAAGGCATTCCCCTCTCTTCTTTAGTAAATCCAACCATTCTTTATCCTAGATGATTGATTATTGGATAAAATCAAGTTGTTCATGATGTTTCTCTTAAATAAGTAGAAAATGTTTACATAGAATGATTTAAATACTCTTGGTGAACTTCTAATTAATTTTAGAGAGTTAAAATTGAAAAATGGTTAGCCATACAAAGGAGGTTATGGTAAAATTTTTTGAAAATTATGAAATAAATTTCATCTTTTATTAATCAAAAAGAGTAATCCCCATCGTTAGAGTATTCTAAAAGTGTCATTTTCATTTATGCATAGAAAGATGCATATTGATTAATTTTTATAAAAGAATGATTTTCAATAGAATTAAATTCTATGAAAGATACTTATTGATAAATTTTTTTATTATGAAAGTGTTACTTTCTTCATTATGGATTTTTATGCATAAAATAATGCATAAAAGTATATTTTTTATTACAAAAGAGTTACTTTCATCACATTGATTTTTATGCATAAAAGTATGCATAAAAGAATTTTTTTTATTATAAAAGTGTTACTTTTATCATTATTGAATTCTATGCATAAAAGAATATTTTTTTATTATAAAAGTGCTATTTTTATCATTATTGATTTCTATGCATAAAAGTATGCATAAAAGATTAATTTTTAATATAAAAGTGTTACTTTTATCATTATTGATTTTCATGCATAAAAGATTATTTTTATTATAAAAGTATTACTTTTATCATTATTGATTTTTATGCATAAAAGTATGCATAAAAGAATATTTTTTTAATTATAAAAGTGTTACTTTTATCATTATTAATTTCTATGCATAAAAGAATATTTTTTAATTATAAAAGTGTTACGTTTATCATTATTGATTTCTATGCATAAAAGTATGCATAAAAGAATATTATTTTTATTTTAAAAGTGTTACTTTTATCATTATTGATTTCTATACATAAAAGTATGCATAAAAGAATTATAAAAGTGTTACTTTTATCAGTATTGACTTCTATGCATAAAAGAATAATTTTTTATTATAAAAGTGTTACTTTTTTATCATTATTGATTTTTATGCATAAACATATACATAAAAGATATTTTTTTATGAAAAGTGTGATTTTCATCATAAATGATTTTTATGCATAAACATATGCATAAAAGATATTTTTTTATATTAAAAGTGTGATTTTCATCATAAATTATTTTTATGCATAAACATATGCATAAAAGATATTTTTTTATATTAAAAGTGTGATTTTTATCATAAATTATTTTTATGCATAAAAGAAATTCTTTCATATTAAAAGAGTGATTTTCATCATAAATGATTTTTATGATCATAAAAGTGTGACTTTCATCACAGAATTGGATTTTATGCATAATTGTTGAGAAAACGTGGTGCTCATGCTAGATCAAGTGTGTGGAGGAAAAGAGCTCACAAAATACAAGAACAATATCTTGCTTATTAAGTTGTTTATGAATACAACTAGGCCTTGCTCAATTCAAAATGCCTCATAGCTCCACCTTTAAATAGGTGAGCTAGTGGACCTTAAGTCCATTCACACTCACACCCTTCTCTTCCCTTTCTACATAACCTTAGTCTCTTAATACCCCCCCTCAATACCAACTATGAAAGGATGGAATAGGTGGTATTGGACATAGGATGCCTTTATAACATTAGGCGTACAAGGTTTGGAATATAGGTGTGGTTATCTAGGATTTACAAATATGTTCCTAGAGCCTTAGAGGCTAATACAAGGATGCCATCTAAGTCTTTATTTGTTGTCGATGAAGATGTACACCTCAATGATGGTGCACCCCACTCTTTGTGCTTGCTTAATTTCTTGTAGTTGACATGGTTTAGACATACATGCCATTGCTTCCACATGCTTTCCACCTTGACCATTCTCACACAATGATCAAAACAAGGCTGCAACCCTTGCTTAAGTGGTTTGCTTATAGATGTTCCTTCAACATGCTTGATGCTTCCTGTAATACCATACCTCCTCCATGGGCAATGAGGGCCTTCCTTCTTAGAGTAATGGTTATGAGGTAGATTTGTATGGGAAAGGGAAAGGGAGGGTCTTACCACTTGCCTTATGGATTGGTCAAGGGCAATGTCTACTCCACAATTACAACAACTTTTGTGCATGTTGGTTACATAATACCCATTAGGGTTTGAAGATACAATCTTAATGAGAGTGAGTAAGTGGTTGAGGTAAATGCTCAAACCAATAAGGTACATCATCCTTGGCTCAAGAAGGAGAGGGCATGGCTCATAATGTTGCCAATGCCCTTACTCTCTTAATACTTAAGTCCATTCACACTCACACCCTTCTTTTCCCCTTCTACATAACCTTAGTCTCTTAATAATAATTAGATGCATATAGAATCTTTATAATTAATTAAGGATTCTCCTTAATCCTCTGTTTAATTTTCGTAAAAATTGGAAAAATGAATAAGTAGATAATCTGTGAGAAGAAATACTACCGTTTCATATTCACTAAGATGGTAATAAGAAAATTCAATTAAACTATCGAAGTCGGAGATCGAGATAAATGATTATTTTATTCCTCCTAAGAAATTCATGTTTTAGAAATCTGTAAGCAAATATTCGTCGAACGAAATTTAGAAAAAGAGAAATTGAAATAGTATTTTTCGAGAAAGATAGTTTAGGAAGAACCTTTGTTGACCCAAACTTTGATTCAGACTATTGACCAAGACCTAATTCCTTCGTCAATGACGATGTGCTCAGCTCAGTAAAAATGCACTCAAAACACCCACCGAATCCGAAACTAAGTTAAGACCTTTGATTTTGATCTGAGAATCAAGTTAACAGAATTCGAGGAATTCTATTGGGAATTCAAACCTAGATCTAGAAGTATTGAGATACGGATTTAAGATTATTCATGCTTTTCAAACAAAATCAAAACTGAAAACTTGCATAGAAACCCTGTTTTCTTAAAGGACTGTCTTACGCCAGAATGCTGAAGGGAGCATTTGGCATATATGTTTATCTAAGGGAAGTTCGACTGCAACAACTGGCGGGGAGTGTTCGAGGGACAGCTCACGTGGCAAAAACCTGCCCAAGTCTTCTTGACCAGCCTGGGTATGGTGAAAAATGGTGTGCTTCTGGTACGATAGGTGAGGGCCAACGAACGATCCTTGAGTGAAGTACCAGGACACCTAAGGAGGATCCTAGAGGGTTCTGACCAGGCGATGCACGAGCTCACGGTGCTTAGGACACCCATACATATGTCGAGGAAGATATATATATGTATGTTGACAAAATGATTATTGTAATCTGTTATTTACTGGATCTCGTTGCTGACCAGCTGGTCCCAACAGAGAGTCCAGAGTGGTACTGTTTTTGTGAAACAAGGGATTGAATGGAAATTTTGAGTTATGAAATCTGTGATCATATCTATTTTGTCAATGGATTATTTTTTAAAATTAAAGTTTTAAAGAGGAGTGTGTGCGTATCTGTTTTCTAAAGCTAAAGTTAAGAAAGGCATTTCAATTATGGGTGGGTGAGTACTTGTTTGGTTCCACTGATTCCAGTGGTAGGGTGGTGGCTAATCCATGGGCCGGATATGTTAGGCTGGAATCAGTGGAGTTTTAATAATCAAACTGAAAAATCTTAGGATTACGCTAGGATTCGAGTAGCTAATTAATTCCTTGATAAATTTCTCAATTGAGTGGATCAACGGCTCTGCCTAATCTTGATTAGGAAAAAAGCATTGAAATTACTGAGATGATCAAATTATATCAGTGATAGTTTCCTTCTATCTGGTTTATTCAGGTGAAGGATAGTTTAGAATTGATCTCGTTAGAAAAATTCGTTAAGAAAATTCAAAAAGGTGGAATCGTCCCCGCTTTTTGGGCATGGGAAATTTTCCCGATTTCGGTTTTTGGAGTGAGTCTCGTGTCCAGACATTTGTGGGCGAGGCCCCGAGTGAGAAACCCTACCCCGTGCATGAGGGGGCTGCTTCCGCTGTCAGCTACCAGGAGTCCGGTGCATGGAGGGGGCAGAGGGATCTCACATTCATGCAAACATAAAACTAGTCACACCACTTACACACCCAATATGAAATTGCCTTTTTTCTCAGCATCAGCTATCTTTAAAACAACCCTTTAATGAAACCATTGTATCACTGATCACAATCCTCCAAAATATCCGGTTGAATCTTAATTTCCAATCATTCCTTCATCGGAGTATCTATGGCATCATTGGCAACCAGAATGCTCGGCATACTGTAAGATCCTTGTCCCCACCGCGCAACAATTTCAGGGGTGCTAGCAGCGGAAGTAGCACTTCTTGTGCGGGGCAGGGTCCCACAGTCGGGGCCTCGCCCACGGATATCCGGACAAGAGACTAATCCATCAATTTTTCCAAAACCAAACCCGAAAAAACTTCCTTTGCCCGGAAAGCACGGGCGATTCCACAAGAATAACTTTTCCCTAACGTAGTCAAAAGCCTTAACTAACTGAGCTCATCTGACCGAACCCGTAAGTCCCATAGTCAGATCAGGGAAAAGGACTGTACTTGGATCATAGAGACCAACGCTTTTTTCCTCATTGAGAGGCACAACCGTTGATTCTTTTCCATAGAGCAGTTTTTGTCTGGGATTTACTTCATCTATCGAACTAAACACAAATTGAGTCTCGATTTATGAATCCATCAGTCCAGCCTAACATTTACAAACACGTCACAATACAGTTTCTATAATGAACTCTCGTCTTTCCACATTATCTCTCATCAGTCCACGTTACTTATTCCACATTCCATTCATATGTGTACTCATTCTCATCCAATCACATCATTTTCCATCTCATCACATCAGATTCATTCACATCACATATCATTTATTCACATCCCAATTCACACGTCATCACATCTCATCCATTCACTCATATCCACGTCTCATCATTTCACATACACATTCGCATTCATTATTCCACATTCGTGCATCCACATCCATACATCCAATTCCACATCCGCATTCATACATATACATCCATATCCACATCCATACATCCACATCCACATTCATACATCCACATCCACATCCACATCCATACATTCATTTCCACATCTACATCTACATCCACATCCATACATCCATTTTCACATCCATACATCTACATCCACATCCATACATCCATTTTCACATCCACATTCATACATCCATATCCACATCCACATTCATACATCCACATCCACATTCCATATTTACATCCATACATCCACATTCATACATCCACATCCACATCCATACATCCACATTCATACATCCACATCCATACATCCATATCCACCTTCCACATTCATATATCCATATCCGCATTCCACATTCATACATCCACATCCACATTCACATCCATACATCCATATCCACATTCCACATTCATACATACACATCCATATCCACATTCATACATCCACATCCACATCCACATCCATACATACATACACATCCATATCCACATCCATACATCCACATCCATATCCACATTCATATCCACATTCATACATCCACATCCACATCCACATCCATACATCCATATCCACGTTCCACATTTATACATCCATATCCACATTCCACATTCATACATCCATATCCACATTCCACATTCATACATCCACATCCACATTCATACATCCACACATCCATTTCCACTTCCACATTCATACATCCCACATCCACATCCTCATTCATACATCCATATCCACATTCACATTCACATTCACAAACATTCTCATCCATTCATCCATTTACATTTATCTGATTCATATCACTTCCATCCATCCATTTATATCTATCTAATTCCTATCACATCTCATCACATCTATTTATTGACTGTAAGAGAATTCTAAATTTTTTTTGATATAAAGATTCTTTACGCATCTAATTAGGCATAAAGATAACTTTAGTAGGAATAACACTTTTATAAAAATCCTTTTATGCATCTATTTAGGCATAAGTTCAATTTTAAGGAAAATAACACTTTCGAATTAAAAATAAACCTTTTATGCATTTTACTATACATAAATTCCATTTTAATGAGAATAATACTTTCAAAATAAAAATAAATCTTTTATGCATTTTACTATACATAAATTCCATTTTAACGAGAATAACACTTTCAAAATAAAAATAAATCTTTTATGCATCTAACTATGCATAAATTTAATTTCAATGAAAATAATACTTTCGAAATAAAAATAAATCTTTTATGCATCTTTCTATGCATAAAATCAACATGGATAAGAATAACTCTTTTGAATCAAAAATAAAATTCTTTATGCATCTTTCTATGCATAAAATCAAAATTGATGAAAATAACTCTTTTGAATTAAAAATAAAATTCTTTATGCATCTTTCTATGCATAAAATCAAAATTGATAAGAATAACTCTTTTGGAATAAAAATAAAATTCTTTATGCATCTATTTATGCATAAAATCAAAATTGATGAAAATAACTCTTTTAAAATAAAAATAAAATTCTTTATGCATCTATTTATGCATGAAATCAAAATTGATGAGAATAACTCTTTTGAATTAAAAATAAAATTCTTTATGCATCTATTAATGCATAAAATCAAAATTGATAAAAATAACTCTTTTAAAATAAAAATAAAACTCTTTATGTCTCTATTTATGCATAAAATCAAAATTGATAAGAATACCTCTTTTGAATTAAAAATAAAATTCTTTATGCATCTATTTATGCATAAAATCAAAATTGATGAGAATAACACTTTTGGATTAAAATAAATTCTTTATGCATCTTTCCATGCATAAATCCAATTTAGTAGGCATTACACTTTTAGAATAAAAGAATTTCTCTTATGCATCTAATTTATGCATAAAATCCATTTATGATAAAAATCACACTTTTAATATAAAAAAATATCTTTTATGCATATATTTATGCATACAAATCATTTATGATGAAAATCACTCTTTTAATATTAAAGAATTTCTTTTATGCATCTATTTATGAATAAAAATTATTTATGATGAAAATCACACTTTTATAATCAAAATAATAATTTCAATATACTTCCTTCAATGCATGGAATTTACTTCTAAAGAAAGTAACTCTTTTTCAATAAAATATTTTTAGTATGCATTTTCTTATACCTAGGATGAAAATTAACACTTTAAGAATACATATATGATGGGAATTACTCTTTTTGAATAAAAAAATTAAAATTTATTTTTTACAATTTTAGAAAATTTTACCATAACCTCCTTTGTATGGCTGACCATTTTTTAATTTTTAATTCTCTAAAATTAATTGGAAGTTCACCAAGAGTATTTAAATCATTCTAATGTAAACATTTTCTACTTATCAAAGCGAAACATTATGAAAAACTTGATTTTATCCATTAATCATTCATCTAGGATAAAGAATGGTTGGATTTACTAAAGAAGAGAGGGGAATGCCTTTTTTTCAATGAGGCATAACATCATATTCAATTTAGAGAAGATAAAAATCATTTAAAAAACCATAAAAATTAAGCATATATGGAAATTTATGTATTTCCTTACTTCCATTCATCAATTAACTTCAATAGCATTAAAAAGCCATTCCAATTAAGCTTCTCAAGCTTGAGAGGGGTTGAGAAGAGAGAAACATTGAGAAATGATGGAAAAAGATCAAAATTCACACTTTACCTTACATACCAAACCAATTGATTAGTTGGGGGCCTCTACCGTGATCAAAGAATCAAATGGAGATTGAAGAAGGAGGGAAGATCCAATTTTTTCAATTTGGAGAGAATTTTAGAGAATAGTAAAAATTATCATTATTTCAGCATAATTCTGGCATAGTATAACTCTCCTTTTTTTTAAAAATAGTTCAGGTTCTATTTATTGGAGAGGGAGGCTCTAACCAAGACCAACTTATTTCTAGAATTTTCCAGATTTAATTTGGTTGACTTTGGACCAGATTTGGACCTAGTTTGGTTCCTTTTTGATTCGGTTTGGTTCCTTTTTTATTCGGTTTGATCCAAGAGAGAGAAGAGATAAAAATATCACATTATTTTTGAGTTTAAAACTCATTCAAGCATGTGAAGTAGGTGCCTCCTTGAAGGGACTCCCCTTCCTTACACATGTGTCAAAATGGCATCATTATACACAAAATATCTCATTTTTTTAGTAATACTCATAGTTTTTTACTAATAAACCTTGTACATAGTCAACTCTTCATCTTATGTGAGCATTTACTCATTTTTGGGGGGATTTTCTTTATTTCTTCCATTTTTCTCCTCCACACATTTGGATGAATCTTATTGGCCCATAGGAACCTTAATTTAAAATTTCGAGAAAATCTTGACCCTCAGGATATTATACTTGATTTCTAATGCACCTTCTGAAAATCTTTTTGAACTTCTGTTTCGGGGAACTTATTTTAATAAGAAGAGATATTTTTCCATCCAAAAATATTTAAAAACTGAATTACCACTCTTTAGAAGATTTTCTCTCTCTGGGCCAAAACTGGTAGAAATAAGATCTTTTATATTTCTGAAGAGGGATTTGACTACAGGGGAAGATACTGGACATCCTGAGAGGCTGGGGAGGAATCTTACATTCTACCCCACTTAAAAAACGCGAGATGTCCTCATCTCCCAGGTGGAGTATGATCTCTTTCATCTTCTTCTTCTTCAATCACTTCTAGCGTTACTGTCTTGGAAGTGGACGGCCGATTTGGGAACAACTCTCTTTGACTTCCTCTATTCTGAGGTGGAGGTCTTGCATTACCTTGGATTGAAACTGCAGGTTGGATAGAGGGTCTACCTCTGGGATTTCCTTGATTTTGATGGATAGAACCCTGATTACTCTGGACGGACGGGGCTGGAGTCTAGAATCTTGATCCCTGATTTTCTTGCCCTGAAAACCTTGATCCAAAAGGAGTTGGGCAGTCCATGCTGTGATGTCCAAACCCTTGACAGTTATAGCGTTTCACTCTCTTGTTCAAGGGTGGAACTTCTGAAGTTGAAATCCAGGGGATTGAGTTTCGGGAAAAGGACATTTCTTCCATTCTGGAACTTCCCATATCTTGGGTTTGACCCTGATATCTCTTAGGCGGAGGAAGGTTGGAATCACCTTCTGGGAATAAAAACCTTTTAAAAGGTGATGGTGCTAGCTTTGGCGGGACTTTGACATCAAAGGCCTTGGCGAAACCCTTCACCATCCGAACTGCTTCGGCCATGGAAACTGGCTTGGCATTCTTCACCAGGATATTCAAAGGTTTGTTCAGTCCCCGAATGAACCTGGCCACATCAGCTGTTCTTCATCCAGCAGAGGCGAGTATTTGAGAAGGAGGGCGAATGCTTGGTGATATGCTTCAATAGTTCTACTCCCCTGGGTTAACTCTAAGAATTCGTTCATCTTTGTTTCTAAAAAGCGGGGAGGACAGAACCTCATCCTTAGGTAAATTTTGAGATCAGTCCAGATTTGGGTATTTCGGTCGAGACGGTTTGTCTCGCAGTGGTTTCTCCATGCCACTCTAGCTAACTCCACTATCTTTAGCCTTGCAAGAGCCATTTTGCTCTTCTCATTGTACCTGGTGACATCAAAGTATTCTTCCATCGATTCGATCTACTTCTCCACAACCTCGCCCAAGTTTTCCCCTTCTCCCTTGAAAGGTCCAGGCTGTGAACTATGAAGAGTTTTACGAACATCCAGGTCGAGCTCTTCTTCATCGAGTTGGGGGTTAACATATCTACCACGACGACCTCGATCCATGTTCCTATCAATACGGAAATTCTTGTTAAGTCTCTTTATTTATGATTCAATCCGATTTTTGATTCAACTGCTTTCGGGGTTCTCTAAATAGGTCGGCTCTCCACAGAATCAAGGGATAAAGATACTCATATAGAACGCATTATCAGTTAATAATTCATTCAAAATATTTCATTCATATCTTTAACACAATAATGGTCCATCTGAACAGTCCTCCATGGGGATTTCAATTTTTCAAATTTTTAATTTATCATCCCTTAACTTGATCCACTGATCAAAAGTTAACAATAGTAATCTGCCAGCACAATCCACTAATCTCATAGTGATTTGCTGTAGTCATTAACGTCATTCCAGTTATAAACATCATCTCACAGGGACTCGTCCCATTCATCCTCATTGTGGTTTTGCTCAGTTTATTACATTTCAACTAAATTTCAGGAATCATCATTTTTCAATCAGAATCCAAATCAACTCATCAGTTCACAACCAGAATTTAAAAATTATATCAACCACATTCGAATTCATCATCTGGATAGCATTAATGCTTATAATTTCAAGTCTTAGATTTACTCGTATATACTGCCAGTTAAGAGCTACAGTTATACCCTCGGTATATACGGGTAGTCACGGTTCTTGGAACTATAAGGTAAATACCATCATGTCTAGGCCTCAAGCAATCAGGGATTCCATACAATTGCAGTACTTCCATCTATAGACCCAATTACCAATTTACAAATTTCAGTTTGAATATCAAATTGTATGAATTTTATCACACAATTACAATCTTTTAGTGCTTCTTGATAAATTTTTGACATATTTGGCTTCTCGGTTGATCCTCATTAGCCAAATAGCTCTGATACCAACTGTGAGATCCCTATCCCCACCGCGCAACAATTTCAGGGATGCTAGCAACGGAAGTAGCACTTCTTGCGCAGGGCAGGGTCCCACACTCGGGGCCTCGCACGGATATCTGGACAATTGACTAATCCATCGGTTTTTCCAAAACCGAACCCGAAAAAACTTCCTTTACTCGGAAAGCACGGGCAATTCCACCAGGATAACTTTTCCCTAACGTAGTCAAAAGCCTTAACTAATTGAGCTCATCTGACCGAACCCGTAAGTCCCATAGTCAGATCAGGGAAAAAGACTGTACTTGGATCATAGAGACCAACGCTTTTTTCCTCATTGAGAGGCACAGCCATTGATTCTTTTCCATAGAACAGTTTTTGTCCGGGATTTACTTCATCTATCGAACTAAACAAAAAATGAGTCTCGATTTACAGATCCATCAGTCCAGCCTACTAACCCCATCCAGTCCCATGGGTTAGCCAACAGCCCCCAACCACTGTAGTAATGGGATCCAATTAGGAATTTGGTTAGGTTTTGTCTCGGGTACCAGGGAAAAGAGTTCCGAGGCCCCTAGCCGGCGGATGTTCTCATGCAAACATAAAACTAGTCACACCACTTACACACCCAATATGAAATTGCCTTTTTTCTCAGCATCAGCTATCTTTAAAACAATCCTTCAATGAAACCATTGTATCACTGATCACAATCCTCCAAAATATCCGGTTGAATCTTAATTTCCAATCATTCCTTCATCGGAGTATCTATGGCATCATTGGCAACCAGAATGCTCAGCATACTATAAGATCCTTGTCTCCACCGCGCAACAATTTCAGGGGTGCTAGCAGCGGAAGTAGCACTTCTTGTGCGGGGCAGGGTCCCACACTCGGGGCCTCGCCCACGGATATCCAGACAAGAGACTAATCCATCGATTTTTCCAAAACCGAACCTGAAAAAACTTCCTTTGCCCGGAAGCATAGGCGATTCCACCAGGATAACTTTTCCCTAATGCAGTCAAAAGCCTTAACTAACTGAGCTCATCTAACCGAACCCGAAAGTCCCATAGTCAGATCAGGGAAAAAGACTGCACTTGGATCATAGAGACCAACGCTTTTTTCCTCATTGAGAGGCACAGCCGTTGATTCTTTTCCATAGAACAATTTTTGTCTAGGATTTACTTCATCTATCGAACTAAACAGAAATTGAGTCTTGATTTATGGATCCATCAGTCCAGCCTAACCCCATCTAGTCCCATGGGTTAGCCAACCACCCAACCACTGTCGTGATGGGATCCAATTAGGAATTTGGTTAAGTTTTGTCTCGGGTACCAGGGAAAAGAGTTCCCAAGCCCCCTAGCCGAATGTTCATGCAAACATAAAACTAGTCACACCACTTACACACCCAATATGAAATTGCCTTTTTTCTCAGCATCAGCTATCTTTAAAACAATCCTTTAATGAAACCATTGTATCACTGATCACAATCCTCCAAAATATCCGGTTGAATCTTAATTTCCAATCATTCCTTCATCGGAGTATCTATGGCATCATTGGCAACTAGAACGCTCACCACCTGTCCACTCAGGGGCCTTTTCAATAGTTCCTAGCTCTTAGTACCTGGCAATATAATCACTTATAAAAATCAAGATGGAATCTCCATTGAAGATCAGCAAGATCAACCAACAGATCCATATAAAAGAGCCATGGACTCATCCGTTGGACCAACAAGGTCAATCACCCAGATCCATGCCCGGTTTCAGAAAACAACTCTTACTCCTTGATTCAATATCTTCCACGATGCACGTGTGGGTATCTTCGGTGACCTAGAGCCTGAGCACCGTATGGTCATCACCCTCTAGGATCCTTCGCAGGTCACCTAGCGCTTCACTCATAGGCCGCTTCCTTGGTCCCTCATCCACCGTACCGAAAGCTCACCATTTAAATCGAACCGAGGCTCCTCAAGACCTCTGCCGAGCATGCTACGCGAGATGTCCTCCGTTGACTCTCCATCAACTGTTACAACTTTATCAGTTAGGTCTCCAAAGACGGTCAAAATGCTTCCCCAGCATTTTTGACATAAAACAGTCATTTACAAACAGGTCACAATACAGTTTCTATAATGAACTCTTGTCTTTCCACATTATCCCTCATTAGTACACCTTACTTATTCCACATTCCATTCATATGTGTACTCATTCTCATCCAATCACATCATTTTCCATCTCATCACATCAGATTCATTCACATCACATATCATTTATTCACATCCCAATTCACATGTCATCACTTCTCATCCATTCACTCATATCGACGTCTCATCACTTCACTTACACATTCGCATTCATAATTCCACATACACATCCACATTCGTATATCCACATCCATGCATCCAATTCCACATCTGCATTCATACATACACATCCACATTCGTATATCCACATCCATGCATCCAATTCCACATCTGCATTCATACATATACATCCATATCCACATCCATACATCAACATCCACATTCATACATCCACATCCACATCCACATCCATACATTCATTTCCACATCTACATCCACATCCATACATCCATATCCACCTTCCACATTCATACATCCATATCCACATTCCACATTCATACATCCACATCCACATTCACATCCATACATCCATATCCACATTCCACATTCATACATACACATCCATATCCACATCCATACATCCACATCCATATCCACATTCATACATCCACATCCATATCCACATCCATACATCCATATCCACATTCCACATTCATACATGCATATCCACATTCCACATCCACACATCCATTTCCACATCCACATTCATACATCCACACATCCATTTCCACTTCCACATTCATACATCCACATCCACATCCTTATTCATACATCCATATCCACATTCCACATTCACATTCACATTCACAAACATCCTCATCCATTCATCCATTTACATTTATTTGATTCATATCACTTCCATCCATCCATTTACATCTATCTTATTCCTATCACATCTCATCACATCTATTTATTGAATGTAAGAGAATTCTAATTTTTTTTTATATAAAGATTCTTTACACATCTAATTAGGCATAAAGATAACTTTAGTAGGAATAACATTTTTATAAAAATTCTTTTATGCATCTATTTAGGCATAAGTTCAATTTTAAGGAAAATAACACTTTCGAATTAAAAATAAACCTTTTATGCATTTTACTATGCATAAATTCCATTTTAATGAGAATAACACTTTCAAAATAAAAATAAATATTTTATGCATTTTACTATGCATAAATTCCATTTTAACGAGAATAACACTTTCAAAATAAAAATAAATCTTTTATGCATCTAACTATGCATAAATTTAATTTCAATGAAAATAATACTTTCGAAATAAAAATAAATCTTTTATGCATCTTTCTATGCATAAAATCAATATTGATAAGAATAACTCTTTTGAATCAAAAATAAAATTCTTTATGCATCTTTCTATGCATAAAATCAAAATTGATGAAAATAACTCTTTTGAATTAAAAATAAAATTCTTTATGCATCTTTCTATGCATAAAATCAAAATTGATAAGAATAACTCTTTTGGAATAAAAATAAAATTCTTTATGCATCTATTTATGCATAAAAATAAAATTGATGAAAATAACTCTTTTAAAATAAAAATAAAATTCTTTATGCATCTATTTATGCATAAAATCAAAATTGATGAGAATAACTCTTTTGAATTAAAAATAAAATTCTTTATGCATCTATTTATGCATAAAATCAAAATTGATGAAAATAACTCTTTTAAAATAAAAATAAAATTCTTTATGTATCTATTTATGCATAAAATCAAAATTGATGAGAATAACTCTTTTGAATTAAAAATAAAATTCTTTATGCATCTATTTATGCATAAAATCAAAATTGATGAGAATAACACTTTTGGATTAAAATAACTTCTTTATGCATCTTTCCATGCATAAATCCAATTTAGTAGGAATTACACTTTTAGAATAAAAGAATTTCTCTTATGCATCTAATTTATGCATAAAATCCATTTATGATGAAAATCACACTTTTAATATAAAAAATATCTTTTATGCATATGTTTATGCATACAAATCATTTATGATGAAAATCACTTTTTTAATATAAAAGAATTTCTTTTATGCATCTATTTATGCATAAAAATCATTTATGATGAAAATCACATTTTTATAATCAAAATAACAATTTCAATATACTTCCTTCTATGCATGGAATTTAATTCTAAAGAAAGTAACTCTTTTTTAATAAAATATTTTTAGTATGCATTTTCTTTTACCTAGGATAAAAATTAACACTTTAAGAATACATATACGATGGGAATTACTCTTTTTGAATTTAAAAAAAATTAACACTTATTTTTCACAATTTTAGAAATTTTAACCTCCTTTGTATGGCTGATCATTTTTTAATTTTTAATTCTCTAAAATTAATTGGAAGTTCACTAAGAGTATTTAAATCATTCTAATGTAAACATTTTCTACTTATCAAAGCGAAACATTATGAAAAAACTTGATTTTATCCATTAATCATTCAAAAGGATAAAGAATGGTTGGATTTACTAAAGGAGAGAGGGGAATGCCTTTTTTTCAATGAGGCATAACATCATATTCAATTTAGAGAAGACAAAAATCATAAAAAAAAATCATAAAAATTAAGCATACATGGGAATTTATGTATTTCCTTACTTCCATTCATCAATTAACTTCAATAACATTAAAAAGCCATTCTAATTAAGCTTCTCAAGCTTGAGAGGGTTGAGAAGAGAGAAACATTGAGAAATTATAGAAAAAGATCAAAATTCACACTTTACCTTACAAATTGCTTGATTCTTTGATCACGGTAGAGGCCCCCAACCAATTAATTGGTTTGGTATGCTGATGGAGCCACCAATGGAGATTGAAGAAGGAGGGAAGCTCCAATTTCTTCAATTTGGAGAGAATTTTAGAGAATAGTAAAAATTATCATTATTTCAGCATAATTCTGGCATAGTATAATTCTCCTATTTTTTTACAAAGGGATCAGGTTCTATTTATAAGAGAGGGAGGCTCTAACCAAGACCAACTGATTTCTAGAATTTTCCAAATTCAGTTTGGTTGAGTTTGGACCAGATTTGGACCTAGTTTGGTTCCTTTTTTATTCGGTTTGATCCAAGAGAGAGGAGAGATAAAAATATCACATTATTTTTTAGTTTAAAACTCATTCAAGCATGTGAAGTAGGCGCCTCCTTGAAGGTACTCCCCTTCCTTACACATGTGTCAAAATGGCATCATTATATCCAAAATATCTCATTTTTTTAGTAATACTCATAGTTTTTTACTAATGAACCTTGTACATAGTCAACTCTTCATCTTATGTGAGGATTTACTCATTTTTGGGGAGATTTTCTTTATTTCTTCCATTTTCCTCCTCCACACATTTGGATGAATCTTATTGGCCCATAGGAACCTTAATTTAAAATTTTGAAAAAATCTTGACCCTCAGGATAAGGCCTCGTGAACAGATTATACTTGATTTCTAATGCACCTTCTGAAAATCTTTTTGAACTTCTGTTTCAGGGGAACTTATTTTAATAAGAAGAGATATTTTTCCATCCAAAAATATTTAAAAACTGAATTACCACTCTCTAGAAGATTTTCTCTCTCTAGGCCAAAACAAGTATAGAAACAAGATCTTTTATATTTCTGAAGAGGGATTTGACTACAGGGGAAGATACTTGACATCCTGAGAGGCTGGGGAGGAATCTTACAGAAACCATCCAAGACTATATCAATAGAGTCAAATATCTCCATTCTTACTACAATGCCATGGACAAGTTATGTGATGAAAGACTAATAGGGAGATTCCTGGAAGGTCTAGATGATGTACCCTTGCACAATTTATTATATGCCATGGCCCATACCTCCTTTAAGCAATGTTGTAGGAGTGCTATGGACTTTCAAGAAAATTTCAAGGGAACACGTTCTCGAGAACTTCATGAGGGCACATCAAAAGCCTCTTTCAAGACCACTAGTACAAAATCTGATGGGAAGAGCAAGGATTCCACAAGTGGACATCAAATTGAGTACTGTATCAATGCAGCAAATGACCCAACATTGGAGAACCGGCTAGGGATCGAGTCAGCCAACCCCATCTCTATCCAAAGAGGGAGCTTGTATGGTGCTTGATTTGTCAAGCTAACCATATCAGCATAGAGTGTCCAAATTTGTGACCCCATCCCAACCTCTACTACACATATTGCCAAAGATGGGAAATCACAAAGTTACAAACTGCTATCGTAGCGCAGAGGGCTTCTCAAGACCGTGCTCTACCTCAGGCCTTGCTAGCTAACCCAAGGTAACTACTAGCTTTGCCAACACCTTCTCTCCATAATGCACCTCAAACAAGAAGTGTGCCAAAGAAGAATCCTTAGGGTACTTGAAATGCCCTTAGCACCCCCGGTTCTTCCACCTCAACCCCGATTACCAAGAATCACTCCAGTGTGTTAGCTAATCCTGATAAAAATCTTCAAAGAAGGGAACGAGGGGGAAATTTTAGAAGTTCCTAATTAGGAAACCTAGGAGCCATCAAGCCCACCCTCTCAAATTCTAAGTCACTATGTTATGGAGGGAGACCAAATGTACCCAGTGTAATTAGCCACCCCAATGCCAAGGTCCAGAGACATGAATATGATGGCAAAATGACCATCTATGTAGTGCTATCATTGTGCAGGGCCTCACTGAGTGGCTGAGTGTCCTATCAAGAAAGGGATGGTGAGTACCTCTGTAGGTGCTTCCACATTAACTCCCTTATGCATAGGGTGTGGAATTGACCATATGTAAAAAGATTGTGTCCGCTAAGACCTTGAACAACAGAGAAGGCTCGTGAAGCTAATCCAAGCACCAACATTAACGTGTTGAGTGTGAGAGATGGCTTCATCCACATGGTCCTTCTCAATGCAATAACTCGATTACAAAACCGACAAAGAGCTACAACTCATGCTGCAGCTACCTCATGAGACGATGGACATGCCAAGGTCATATCCTCAAAGAATGTCCCTGAGCAATCACGAGAGACTAGATGCTCAAAGAAGAAAACCACAAAGATCTGCAAGGGAGACTACCGTTTAGTTATCCAAGGTGGTTTGGAAGATGCATGACAACACATGCATCAACCTCTTTGTCAAAAGAGGAAGATATGATACACTCATCTGCTCGAGCCCGAGAACCGATTGACGCTACCCAGTTCCCAAAAAAGCTTGCTGAATATCCCAACCCCGTAGAGGAGAAAGAAAGATTACTGGCAGTCCAGGTTAAGATTACCAAGCACAAATAAAAGACGAACCTCCTACTACTTACCTTGAGCCTTGTCTGTCGGTATCCAACATGACACCTATGGAATATTCTTAGGTATATTCTAGAGATCTCCCAAAATTGTCACCCCCATAGAGGCCAATAGACACATCAGAACCCACTGTATAGCAGCTACCCCCCACCACAACCAACACAGAGACCAGGTAGCAGAATATCTCAGATCTGGGGGATGGCCACCTTAAGAGAATGGATACAAAAATCCCTATCGACATTCCATACACACATAAGAGCTTAAGATGAAGCCAAAGCAACCTTCCTCACAGAACAACCTCTGTCCCTAGAGACATTGCTAGTCTCTCTTCCTTCCTTTCCTCTCAAATCCAAATCCCTATCAGCACCTTGCTTCAAGGTAGCCCAAGCTTATGGAAAGATTTGAAGGACTAAATGGAGGGACGCCTAGGGTCAGGCATGCAAGAATCCATGGGCTAGATAGCTCTAATGAGTTTGAGGAAGAGGAACTTGTTATACCCCAAAAAATAATTGGCACCCCCACACTTTGAGTAAATAAGCTTGGATGATACTTTGAAGGAGATGAACTGTGAATGCAACTTTGTTGATAAAATTCTATGGCCTCTAGGTCACAAATGATCCTCTATGGGGGAGTAGGAGTAAGCATTGTTATAAAACAATGCTGGGAAAAATGGGGAGCATCTGCCCATGGATGACACCACATTGCCGAGCCACAGCTAGACCCATTAGTCTACTGAAGGATTTGAAGATAAATATCCTTGGAACCACTTACCACCACACCTTTGTGGTAAAATGAACTTTAGACGTTAGCCTGTTTCTTATGGTTGCATCCTTGTTTGCTAATAGCTCCCTTCTAGTCCACAACACGACCACCCCAAAGAAAATGGAACTTGTTGAACCCATATCAGAACCAGAAAAGCTTTGCTTCTTTGTGTGTAGAGCACAAAATAAAAAGTTGGTGCTAGGATAAAAAGAAGCCAAACAAAAGAAAGTGCCAGGGTAGAAGAGCCCAAACAATTGCCTTAAAATTTAAAGACCTTCTAGATGGCCAACAGATTTGTCTAATATGACTTGGCCCAAAGGTCTCACAATGGGCAACTACGGGCCTCTTATGATGGTCCACCAACCAAGGTCAAAGAAGTAAACTTGGCAGGCTTGGGTAAAGACCTAAGGCCAGTATACATTGGTGAATACCTCTCTATAGAGGAAGAGACCAAGATCATCACTCTGTGCTTACAGAATTCTAGCATTGCTTTGCCTGGAAGTACACGGATATGAAAGGTGTACGTCCCGAGAAGTGGTCAAGCACACCATTCTGATGGTTTATGGAGTAAGGCCGATCAAACAAGGGAATATCCTATGAACCCAAAACATTCCAAGATGGTCGGAGAAGATATTGATAGACTCATTGATGTCAAATTCATCTATGAAATAGAACATACGGAGTGGGTATCACCCATTATGATAGTGCCTAAGAAGAATAGGAAAGTCAGAATGTCCGTAGACCTCAAAAAGGTCACTGAACATGTACTGAAAAAAAAGTAGCAAGAAATGAAGCCTACATCTTCTTTCACGAATTTTTTGGTGACAACAACCAGGTGTTAATTAACCCAAAGGATCAGCACTTCCAGCGTTTAATGTGCACTTCCTACAAGGAATATCTTAGGAAATTCCTAGGGGTCTTTATGGATGACCTTTGTGTCAACTCCTCCTGGAAGGCACTGGAAAGACGGTCGTCTCCCTACGTATGCAATATAGGCAAGTAGACTACACTCTTGGCTCACCAATGGAATGATAAACATTCCTTTCATCGCTAGGGGATTCAACCCGGTTAGGTGCATGGAAGCTTATCCCTTTCGGGAGAGAATGCTATGAATACCACTACCTTGACATAGACTTTACACACACAAGCTCAATCTTGCCATAGCTCATTCACTCATTATCCCACTCATTCATACATCCAATACAAGAAGAAAGCTAAGCTAATGCACACACAAGCTCACTCATAAGCACACAAGCTCAAAGTACACTTCATTCTCAAGCACTTACTTCCCTAGCATGCACACAAACCTTAAAGCTTAATGGAACTTGAATAAACATGCATTCTCATTCACTACTCAAGCAATGCCTTGCCCATGGATAAGCTACAAGCTATGGAGAAGCTTAAGCTTGAATCCACTACCACACAAAGCCTAATAGAGAATCCACAAGCATCAACAAAGAAGCATGCACACTAGAGAATAGAGATGAGAAGAGAGAAAAACATCATCTCATTGCATTGAATTAGAAGAGCATTGCTCAGACAATAGTGTAGATGGGGAGAGAGAAGAGCTTGCACCTCTATGAACAAGAGGGAGAGCTAGTCTCAAGAGAGCTCAAGCATGAGTTTAGCCCAATGTGTGTGTGAGCTCTCAAATGAGCCACTATTTATACTAAAACTCCTAAAACTCCCAAAACTTCCCATGTGGGATTATTCTCAAGCCCACTCCCACATTCACCTACAACTTGGAACTCTCTACAAGAGCCCTAAATAAGAATGTCAAGTCTCTTGTTTTCCTGCTTCCATCTTTGTGTTGCATCCTTGGCCACAAACATATACACTTTTCTTTTATTTTTGTCATGCCAATTTTTGTTATGGAAGGTTTATTAGATTGTCCCTAAGCAATGTCCTAGTAAGGGCAAGATATCCTCTGATGTCCTATGATTAATTTAGTCTCTTTGTCCTAGGTCTGGAACTCTACCTTTAGCACAAAACACTAATTACTTTGTATTGCTAAACGGGTAAAAATAATTACGGTCAAACTTACACTATCAAGTCTAAAGCTACTAAAATGCTATCCCTACTCTAGACCAAAGGAGATGCATATTGCCATGCTTCGAAAAGTGAAATTTATAAACAATCAAGCAACAAGAACAATATAGAAAAAATTAGAGATTGGCATGAGTTCACCTGTTTCTGTTAAAACGCTGGTTGGTGAAGAATTGTTTGCACTTGATTGTATGACTGTCAGTTGCGGTACTGAAGCGGAAGATGTAGTTTGGTACTTGTATCTGTTTTATTCCGACAAAACAAACTAAACAGAAAGAAAATTAAAAAGATAAAAAATAAAAAAAACATTGGTGCTAAACACCGGATTTGGCCGAGGGGAAAAACCCAATGGGAAAAAGTGCCGTGGCTTCTAGTTCTTATTAAGAGAGTACAAGTGCTAGTCTTGCACTAGGGGTGGATGTATGTCTGCATTCTCAGGTGGGTGGACATCAATAACTTCACGATGTATAGATAACCCAGAACGTAATCCTACCCATGGAGAAGATGGCAAGGGAAGAAGTGCATCTTCACTAACATATGGTATGGGCACAGTAGGAAGGCTAAAGAGGCACCTATGGTTTTGAAACCGTTCTAAAGACTCACTCACATTGAGCCAAAACTGACATGTAGATTCATGGGGAAGAAGAACCTGCAAAATGGGAGGGGTTAGCAAACGAAGGGTGTCTTCGTGCCATGTTTGAGCTCTTTCCTCTTCCGGGAGTCTTTGTTGGTTGGGTCCACGTTGCAGCATCATAATTGCCCAGAGATTATGTCGTTGAGGTGTGACCCCCATGATCTGCTGCATCATACCAGTGCCATAGGGACGGAAGTATGTGCGACACTGCCAACATATATGGGAAGAATTCCCCAATACCATACGAGCACAGTCGCGGCAGTGTGGAAACGGATGATGTTGCTGGTAGTATAACTCCTCAAATTGTCTTCCACAACAATCCTCACCCACTGGGGCATAAAAATATCGAGAGTGCATCTGAAAAGGTGCAATGCTGTAGCCCCCTTGATGGTCAGGGTGAGTGCTATCTAGGTCCAAAGATGGACTGCATGTGTCCAGCCAAGTCTCCATTTGGTTATTCTACACAACACATAAGGAAGTGTTCAGATTTTTTTATTTAATGCAAGTTGAATGAAGAATGCTAGTATGTACAGGCATGACAAAAATAGAGCTAATAGATTCGATAGATGAATTGCCAAAAAGTAGCTTTTGTAGCATGATAGCTCTTTCAAGAATGAGTTTGTTTTTGGATGTAACATTATGCAAATTGTTTGTGGGGTGTTGACATATGGCACAGGTTCCTTTTTGTTGGACTCTTTTTGGTACCCCTTTCAGAGTACGTGCAAGAGATTGAAGTTTAGTCGGAGGTGAGATTTTACCGATAGGCATAGGAAATGCATTGGGACAAATAGGAGGAGGTGTGAATGGAGATGTTTGAACACTTCTGAGCTTTGGCAACCATATGGCAGCTATGTTCTTGCCATCCCATTGGGCTTTCAAAATTTTCTTGGGTCTTCAGAGTGCCCAACTCTAACACCTATGCCTGTAGACTTATGGCTGGTAATGTAATTTGATTAGGGAAAGAGTAGAATATTGCCGACATTCCAAATAGTTGGAGTTGTAGGAAGAACGCTCTTTCCTTGATAGTCAGGGAGTCTACTTGTGTAGGAGCCTGATTGAAAGTTGTCGGCTTTGTAAGACAAACTTTGACATTGCTTGTGTTTTGAGGAATAGACTCTGAACTTGATTCGGTTGCAATATCCTCCTTTTGATGTGTTGCCTCTGAGATAGAAGTGAGTAAAGATACCCACTTGCCTTTTTCTTCCCATGTCAGTTTGGAGTATCCCTTCCTGTTCGAGACCTTCTGATGATGTCCGATTGACGCGTCAGCTTGTGTTTCCACCTGGACTCTTTCAGGCTTGGTAAGGCGTGGTTTCCAGTATTGATTTGGTTTCTGTAAGTAGGGTTGTATTGGCTGCTTTTGTTCTTGAGTAGATTCAAGAACATAATTATGTTTTGCTGCAGTAGTCCTTGCATTCTTTTTTGGTAGCCACAAGGTAGTAGCACCCTCGTAGTAGCCTTGTGCTTGCAAAACCTTCTTTGGGATCCACCGTTGTTGAGTGGTCTTGTTGGGGGTGGAACTGTTGGCTTTGGTGAACCTCCTCTTTAGCTTTGTATTCCTTGGGATGTTCCTTGGCAGCATTGGGTCTTGCCTTGTGAGCTGCTTTAGGTAACCAGATTTGAATTCTAAGTGCTTCCCCCCTTCCGTAGCCTTGTGCATATAAGAGAGATGTTGGCATATGCCATCCTTGAGTATTGTCATTGTCATTATTCACCCAAATCATTGGATCTTTTGAGGATGTCTCTATCACAGTAGTGATGGTTTCCACCTTTTGAAAAGATGGGAGTGCCAAAGCACTTGATCCTGTAAGGTGAGTAGAATTTACCAACAAGGTGTATTGTCGTGAGTTCCAGTCCATACTGCATCTGGTGGTTCTAATCCATGATCTGCCTAGAACAACATCCACCACTGCTTGGCTCATGTTAGCAACATAAAAAGTCACGTGCATAGATGATCCTGAATGGACATATTAATACAGCACTTGCCTAGGGCTGGGGTTTCATCACCAGAGAAACTCTGGAAGTTCAATGATGCATTGGTGAGCAAAGGTTGGCCTAATGATGTCCACGCTTCATAAGATAAAACATTGCAGTCGGCTCCCGAATCTATAAGTGCAGACGCTGCAAAGATTGCTCTTTGAGTAGGGATCCTTACATCAATATGAAAGGGATCTACAAAGTCTTCATCATCATTCAAGTGGATGGCCATGATAGCTGCCTTGCGGCGCTCTCGTGCTAGTGCTACTCTAGCCTTAGCTTCTTCTTTGCTTAACTTTGTAACAAAGCTTGAGCTTTTTTACATGTCTGACTAGCATGTATGCGTATCAGCATATCATCTGTTAGAGGTTCTTCATAGCGCTTCAAGCAGCTACCATTGATGAAGTTAGTCATTGGCTCTCCGTCTAAGGTTTCCAACCTCACTGCACCACTCACACTAAGCTCATTGATCACAAATGGTCCTCGTATTTTTAGCTTGCGTTTTTGTTTCTTCAATGTGTAAAGCAACACTAGATCACCTCTGCTGAAGCGACCTTTCTTCACATGCATATCATGCTAACGCTTTTGGCATCGTTTTTCAGCATACATGCCAATGACTGCCAATAGCCTGTCTTCATCTAGCCTCTCCAATTCATCGATCCGTGTAGAGAATTCATGATCCGTCCACTCAAGTTGTTTTGCAACTCGAAGTGTAGGTACAATAAATTCTATCGAAAGTATAGCATCCAATCCAAAAACTAGATTGAAAGGTGTCATGCCTATGGACGTTTTGTAAGCAATTTGGTAAGCCCATAGAACTGAGTGAAGTTTCTGTTCCCAATCTATTCTATGTCCCTCAACGATCTTTGTAAGCGCAGTGCAAAGAGTCTTGTTTGTGCTCTCAGCTTGACCATTTGCTTGCGGGTGATAAGGCACTGACCTCTTATGGATGACCATAAAGTCTTCCAAAAGAAAGGTAATGACTTCATTGATAAAATGCACACCTTGGTCACTCACAATCTCAATAGGTAAATTGTAGCGTGTAAACACATGTTCGTATAAAAACTTTGCAGTGGTCCTAGCATCGTTTTTTACTGTGGTTTTTGCTTCTACCCACTTCGTAAGATAATCTGTGGCTACAATGATATACTCAGCATGTGTATGGCGTGCTGGTGGTTTAATCGGTACCACAAAATCAATTCCCCATTTTGCAAAAGCTCTAACCCCCATAATTGGTCTCAATGGCATGTCCTCATACTTGGTAGGAGGTTTGGCTCTTTGACATTGATCACATCGTTTGACATACTCTGTTGCATCATGAAAAAGCGTAGGCCACCATAGTCTTGACCATAGTATAAGTTTGGCAGTTGTTTCTCCACAGAAATGTCCACCCCCAACTCCTGAATGTGCATGAGTCAATACGCTAAGGTAGTCACTCTCACAAACACAAGTCCGTAGGTTTCCATCTTTGCCTTTTTTGTACAGCTGGCCTTCAATTATCTGAAAACTCGCTGCTTCTACCTCTATGGCTCTCTTTCTATGCCTAGGCATCTTATCGTCCGTATGACCCTGCGTCAAATACTTCACAATGTACGAACTCCAATTGGGTGTTGTTGAAATATAAAATAGAGTTACATGAGGAATGGGTTTCCTGTGTTGACAAATTTCACAATTCCGTACGTACTCTTTTGTATCAGCATGAAGTGTTGGCCACCAATATCCTTCCCACAAAACTCTTTTAACCGTATCCTTTCCAGAGACATGTCTGCCTCCTAAGCTCATGTGGACATATGAGATAATCTCATCATATTGATCAGGGTCAGGGCATAGACGAAGTATTCCATCTTTTCCTAACTTATATAATCGTCCAAAAAGAAGCTTATAAGGAGCACAATGCTCTAAGGTCATTATCTTTTCATTGGTGGGACTAATGGAGTTAACAAATCCTATCGTTAAAACTTGAATGATGGGTTCTGTCCATCTTGGTGCTGTCTCAACCAAGAATAGAGTAGCATCAGGAATATCATCATCTATACCAATGGGTGCTTCTCTCGAAGTTATCTTGGAAAGATGATCAGCCCGCTGATGCATTTTTCCCTTCTTTATCGCTACTTCAAATTCAAATTCAAGTAGAATAACAAACCGGCGTACAATCCTTCCGGTTGCACATGGCTTGTTCACAAGGTAAAGAAAAGCTTGATGATCTACGAAGAATGTAAATTTGTTGGCCAAAAGGTAATGCCGAAACTTCTTCACAGCATAGATCATAGCTAAGCCTTCTCTTTCCGTGGTGGTGTAATTCTTTTCAGCACTATTCAACTGGCGGCTAGCATATGAGACTGGAAAGTCCATTTTGTTCTCGCCTGGTTGAGCCAAAATACAGCCAATTGCAAAAGCCGAAGCATCTATATGTACGTGGAATAAATTATCCCAATCCGGCGACCTGAGAATAGGTGCCATCACTAATGCTTTCTTCAGCTTTTCAAAGGCTTCTTCACAATCCTCTGTCCATTCAAATACAACAAGGAGTGCGTACAATGGTCGTGCTATTTCAATGTACATGTAGATAAATCTACGATAGTAGCCGCAATGACCCATGAAAACTTGTACCCCTTTTGCATTGTAAGGTCTAGGTAGCTCAACAATAACAGTTATCTTTTCCACATCCGTGGATATACCATTCCTAGACACAATGTGGCCTAGAATCTTCCCTTGCCTAACCATAAACTTGCATTTATCAGGGTTAAGGCATATGCGATACACTCTGCATTTCTCAAAGATTTTCTTGAGATGCTCTATGTGTTCTTCTCTGTTGGGATGGAATGCACACACAAGTCATCCATGAATATTTCAAGAAATAATCGCAGGTATTCTTTGAACACATGGCTCATCAACCTCTGAAAGGTGGCTGGAGCGTTAGTCAAACCAAAAGGCATGACTCTATATGCAAACACTCCCCATTCTGTAAGCAAATGCGGTTTTGTGTTGATCCTTGGGATCAATAGATACCTGGTTGTAGCCCAAAAATCCACAAGAAAACTGTATGCCTTCTTACCAGCTACCCTCTCCAATACATGATCAGTGAATCGGTGAAACCCATTCTGTATGTTCAATCTCATAAATAAATTCAGCCGCTAACAGCTTGTCAATCTCTTCTTTGATCTTTTTGGCAAAATTATTGTTATACGTGTAAGGACGCTGCTTGGACTGCTTGGCCTCTTCTCACATGGGAATTGTATGCTAGCAGATCTTTGGATCTACCCCCTTAAGGTCTTTGTAACTCCAAGCAAATATATCTCGATACTCTCTCAGAGTAGAGATTAGCAATTCTTCCTCCGCTTGGGTTAAGTCAGTGGCAATCCACACGTTACGTGGCTCTTCGCTTGGTTCTGCCAGGTCTATTTTCTTGGCGTCCTCAGGGCCATCATAGAAAACTCCTGGTTCCTCAGGTTTCTGTTGAATAGGTTGTTGCAAGACTATTTTTCGATCTTGTATGGTGAATTTCTTGAAATTTGAGGGGATATTTGTGGTATCCTCTTCTTCCTTTGAGTCATCACTCATGGAAGACCATGTTGCTTTTAGCATTCTCTTCCATTCTTGCATTAGAGCTTTACGCTCCACTCTCGTCATGGTGCTTTGTTCAGTCTTGACTGAATACTCTGAAGCCTTAGATTTTAGCTTCGGTTTCCGTTTCCTCTTCTTCTTTGGGTTGTCACTCTCCTTCTCGTTTAGCTTTTGCACTAATTGAAAGCCGTATCTCCATTTCATCTCGTCTTTGATGCAACCATAAACTCCCAAGTAGTACAAGTACTCGTTCTTACCTACAAAGGTTGGAGGTGGAATAAAGTCTTCTTTACCCACATCTTCTCTTTCTTTTTGTTGTTGTTGTCTCTTTTCCTTGACTTCCTGTTTGCGAAACTTCCAGTGACTCTTGCAAAACTTACGTTTCGGTTTGTCACTAGGAATACTCAACAAGACCTATCTGCCCTTTAACAACAATCTTATCTTCTCTAACTCTGATTCAGGGACTATGGCATCGTCATCAGAATCCTTCCCATCAGAGGATTCTAAGCATCTATCCTCATCTCCTTTGTCAGCTGAGCTGTACTCAAGAGGGGATACTTCCTCTACAGATACCATATCTCCTAGCAATAATGATTTGTTTGCTTCATACCTAGGGGCTTCTTGAGGTTCCTCTACATAGATTGGTCTTAGCATTCTTACGGGAATAATGTCATACCCATCTGGATCACAGAACTTTGTTTGCCTTGGCAATGCACAAGTGTCTATGGTAGCTAAAACATGGTTCCATTCTAAGGGATCTATCAAGTTCTCAGGAAAAGGTATAGGGATATACGTCTCATCCATCACACTTCTGTCTATGGTAACATTTCCAAGTTGCAAGTCTCGACAAGATGCTCCACAGATCCATAGATCAGCTCTTCCTTCAGACATAGTTGCTCCCGATGCTTCTGAAGAAGCGGAATCAAACTCATCCACAGGAGAGTGCCTCACATCTCGATAAGCATGGTTTTTTAGATTCACCCTCGTGGTTACATTTTCATGTCTGAGGTACAAGTAATTGTAACCCCAGTCTTGAATCATTTTGAATTGGCGCATGAATGGCCTTTCTAGGATCACTTCGTAATTTGTGTTCTTGCCAAAGTCTACGATAGCAAAGCTATGTCCGTACTCAATGCCACATGACTTGACTATAACGTTCTCAGCAATCCTATGGGACTCTCTAGATTTCCATCTGCCAATTGCAAACTCATCCTTGTACTTCTAATTGCAGGTTTTTCCCACATTTCCCATACAGTTTTTGTTGCTATACTCACCCCTGCTCCACTATCTAGAATAGCTATAGATTCAATCTTGTTGATCTCCACAGGAAGCGTAGTATTTCCTTCATCGTCTTCACAATGCTTGCCAACTTTGTTCACAGGAACCGGAATTGTTTGCTTAAGCATTAGCTCAGAAGCCTTTGCCTTCAACAACTCCTTAACCTGGATGTTTTGGTTCCACAATCCTTGCTCAGTTAATTGTGTAGCCATTTCTCCCCACAATCTTGGCCTATTAAGCTTTAAGAACTCTGCGAGTGGAATGGTACACGTAACTGGTGCCGACATTAAAGCTTGTAAACTCCCTATGTCTCATTCTTGATGAGGTTGTTGTGTCATTGATGGTACTCGCATGATTTGGCTATGTGCTTCGTACAGTCCTAAATATGAGGGCAATGTCTTGCATGTGAGCTTGTTGCTTCTTAGACAACAGTCTAAGCATCATCTGGTAGAGATAAAACATCTAATTCTTGAACCCTTTGATTCGAGAATTCTACTATAGAAAATGGTGGTGACTTGTCAGAAGATGCTAGATCCTCAACTTGTTTTTGCACCGCTTCCCACATCTCCCTTGCTACTGCTTCTTCTATTTCAAGAATTTTATCTCCAAAATCCGCGGTAGTCAATGGTTTTGACTTGTCTGCATTGGTATGAGGTAAATCATCTCCTTGAGGCATTTCTGGGAAATGTAGAGATATAACTTCACTTCCCTTTTCCATGCTTGGCGTGGCTTCTGGTATCGTCTCTAAGTTAGGCTTCAGAGAAGCAGGTCCTCTTGCATACATAGGTGGTGGGCCGTCTATTAGAGTCTAAGTATCCCTTAATCAACTGCTTATGGATAGCCAAGTTGATTGTCTCTTCACTCACAAGGGTTGGGATATTCTTGCAGCTTCTTAGGCACCTCGGTCAGAGCTGTGATCCTACTATTATACGCTTGAAGCGCTGCATCTAAAGGCTCGTACACCTTGTCCAAAAGGACTGATCCTCCTGAGCTTTCCTTAGACTCAGATGCTTTTCCCTTTTTCTCAGTTTGAGTTTTCTCTCCTATTTGTTTTGTTTTCAACATTCCTTCTAGCTCTTTTGGGATAGAATTTCCTCCATCAGAGCTCTTCTCCTCCTTCAACTTCTTACTCCCATTGCTGCGTGGTTTACGTCGAGTTGATTTCTTTCTCTCTTTTCCATCTTTGGATAGAACCTTAATCTCAGAGGGTTTCTCAACAACCTCTTTGACATTCTTTTGCGCTTGGGCTCTAGTCACTACTCTTAGCGAAACTAGTTCGTTCTCCTCCTCAGATGTCGTGGGTGATGGAATCACTTCAACATAGTTGAGAGGCGCTTTAGCTTTTTGTGCTGCCGGATCCGCAGGCTTCAACAAGCAATCCTTTGGTAGATGGTCAATGCTACACCCTTGGCAAAACCTCTCTATAGGTGGAAACGTAGATGTTGTGCCTATGTTAGCTGGACATTCTCTCGCCCAATGTGGTCCACCACATTCGTAGCATGGTCCTATTTGTTGCATGGGGTATAGACTCTTTGTAGGATATGGTCCTAGATAACCTTGAGTCTTGGTTGGCTGAGATCCTATAAGCATCAAAGAGCTTGGGTCTCCATTAAAGTCATGAACTAGGCTTGGTCCGGTTGGGTTCTCAAAGTAGGGTTCGACAAGAGGATGCTCCATTTCGATGTAGTATGGTTGAGAGCTAACCATCTCCATTCCTAATTCAGGATTCTTATATTCCACATATCTAAAGGAAGCTGTGCCAGGTGGAGGAGGTTGAGCTCCTAATCCCAGAGCTACGTTTATCATCCGGATGACTATCTTGGTTTCCCATGCCAGTCATGTCAAAGTTGTCATCGTAATCCATGGCATCCATGCAACACTCATTGAAGATGACATGCTTCTTTGCATACAAATGAGTGTGAAGTGTCTTGTTTCGTAAGCCTTCCAAGAAGGTAGAAATTAATCTTCCTTGGCTTGGCTTCTCATCGTCAAGGCATCGATTGATGTACTGCTTTAGCCTATTTACGCAATCTCGCACAGATTCTTGATCTTTTTGCTTAAAAGCATAAATTTGAGCTACCGCATTGTGCTTAATTCCCATTTTTGAAAATGCAGCTATAAAGCTCTTTTCCAGCCCATTGAAAGATCGCTTTGCCTCAGGCTCTAAAGTTTGAAACCATGATAAAGACTTACTCTCTAGCATCAAGACAAATCCCTCGATTTGCGTATGCGTATCCGTGACTTACTCCGCATCTATAGCTTGCTTAAAAGCTGCTATATGGTCATATGGGTCTTCGGATCCATCATACTTCTTGACAAGCTTTTGTAGTGCAGATGGTCTCACTTTTCTAGAATATTCATCGTCATGTCTCCTATATGAGTCTCGACCTCTAACTCTAGGCTCTTCAAATGTCAGTTCAGTTGGTCTATGGGGTTCTCTTGGAGGTACATATCTACTTGCTCGTGGTCTTTCTTCTCCCCTAAATTCTCTAATAGCCCCGGGTCTCCTCGTAGGATCAATCGTTGGAAAGACTGGTCCTTTAGCAATTGTTCACATGGAAGGTGCTGGTCGAGAGCCACACTTGGGGTTCTAGCCCATGGTGGTGCTAGTGTTTCTCCTCGAAAGGTAGATTCATCTGGACGTGCCGTGTCTAAGGTAGACACCTCAGTGAAAAGGGGCCTTTCTTTCCATGTCATTTCCCTAACCTCTGGCCATTCAAGGGTTCTAAAGTCATTCCCCCATCTATCATGAACACGCTTAGTGAAACCTTCTAGATGCTCTACAGTTATTGTATGCGTGACTGGAAGCTCTAGGCTTGGGCGCTTTGTGGTTGCATAGTAGGTTTCTACCACATCCCTATAAACCTCTTTAATTGGGTCGTCTTGATAGATTTTAACTACTGGAATTTCTTTTAGTATGTCCCATGGATTTTTCTTGGTCTCTTTTTCTTTTTCCGTTCTTTCTCTATCCTCCCAATTCCTGTTAGAAAACAATTCTTCAAGTAAAGAAATGGGCGTACTAGGTCTGTGCGATGTTCCTGGCACATTTGGGTCCGATGAAAGCTCCTTTTTCTGCTTTGCTTGTGCGCTAGGTTGAAGTACACCCAAAGCATCCACTTGTTCAGGATTTTTGGTGACCTCGTAGCGTACTCCATTTCTACCCATGTACATATCGTCTTGGTAGTTTACCCATGGTGTTGGTTCAAATGCAGAATGAATGTCTGCAATTTTAATAACAAACCGGCTCATTGGATCTTTGTAGATCTCACCGCCATGCGCGTTTGTATACAAGAAATGGAGTCTCATGTTGTCAATCAACTCCCCATTTGGGATTTCAAATGGATTAGCAGAATCTGCCATACCACTGGGTGTGGATGGTCTATTCATGCCAAATGACTCGTTTACGTCCATTGAAATATCACTCTCGGTTCTTGAGAGGCTCTCTGTTTGAGACTCTGAAGATGTCTCGAGAATGCTCTCCAAGTTGCCAACAACCGATTGAGTGCCGCTCCCTTGAGTGGTTACCCTAGATGGTGCACTAGTGTTACGTCCCCCTAGTATTGTTCCCGAGCGTAGATGCATACGCTATTTTTAGCACGTTGCAATGTCCAGTTTTGAAATTTTTATTATATATATATATATATATATATATATATATATATATATATATATATATATATATAAACCCTACCTAACCACTAAATGTAACTAACATGAATATGTGTGTAAATATATATTTTATTTTATTTTTATTTTTATTATTTTTTACTAATTACATAAAAATATGAATTATGCTAAAAATACTAATTATGCAGATTACACTAATTATGCAAAAAATTACAAAAATTTAAAAAAATATAGAATATGCAAAAAATGTTGACTCCTAAGAAAACACATAATTTATAAAAAAATTAATTATTTTTAATTTATTTTTATTGTTTTATTTTTTTAATTATTTTTAATTATTTTTACTTTTTTACTTTTTATTTATTATTTTTTTTAAAAATGCAAAAAAACATGGAAATTGGTATGCGAAAATTGCAGATTTTCAAAAATTAAAGATTAACAAAAAAAAAATAAAAAATAAAAAATAAAAAATAAAATACTAACCTTATCTTATCGCCTACTACGAATCTGCTGCTGCAGCCTTATCCAGCGCCTCTCCTCCTCTGCTGCCACCTCACCTTCTCTTCCTCCTCGTTTTCTGTGGCTGCTTCACTGCACCTTCGCCTCCTGGCCCTTCGCCTCCTCTGCGGCTCCTCGCCTTCTCTGCTGTGCCAGCGGCCAGCTCTGCAGCCGGTTCAGGGACCTTCGCCAGGGGTTGGGCCTTGGATGTTATCCGCTTCCCTCTCCCCTGCGACACCTTATCACCTCCGACTCATGCGGCTCCTCGCCTTCTCTGCTGCCTTCAGCGGCCAGCTGCCCCGGGGCGACACAGCCCAGCGCGCCTACTCCTCTGCCACCTTCACCTTCGCCTGCCACCTTTCCTTTGCCTTCTTTTCCCGCCGTCAACAACGCCTGGGCCTATGCCACTAACTTCGTGCCCGGCAAGTGAGCTCCGGCATGTGGTGATGGATGCGTTTCCATCGTGATTCGTGTGTGAAACATCTGATTCATTCTTCTCTTTGCTCTCTATGTTGACTACTGCAGTTGAACTGCTAGTTAGCGCTATCTTATTAGCCTTCTTTATCATAGTGTAAGCTCCGTCACTTTTGTACCTCTTTGAATGGAAAATCATGTGCCGATCGAGATTTAAAAAAAACAAAACAAAAAAAAACCCCTGCGGCCTTATCCGGCCCCTCCTTTGTGTTTGCATTTGGGGACTCTTGACGAGGTCAGGCAGCTTTGACCCCTTGGGTCTCGCTGAATGTTTAGAAGGTAATGGCTGCCAAGGATACTTTCTTTGGATCTACCCCCTTAAGGTCTTTGTAACTCCAAGCAAATATATCTCGATACTCTCTCAGAGTAGAGATTAGCAATTCTTCCTCCGCTTGGGTTAAGTCAGTGGTGGCAATCCACACGTTACATGGCTCTTCGCTTGGTTCTGCCAGGTCTATTTTCTTGGCATCCTCAGGGCCATCATAGAAAACTCCTGGTTCCTCAGGTTTCTGTCGAATAGGTTGTTGCAAGACTATTTTCCGATCTTGTATGGTGAATTTCTTGAAGTTTGAGGGGATATTTGTGGTATCCTCTTCTTCCTTTGAGTCATCACTCATGGAAGACCATGTTGCTTTTAGCATTCTCTTCCTTTCTTGCACTAGAGCTTTACGCTCCACTCTCGTCATGGTGCTTTGTTCAGTCTTGACTGAATACTCTGAAGCCTTAGATTTTAGCTTCGGTTTCCGTTTCCTCTTCTTCTTTGGGTTGTCACTCTCCTTCTCGTTTAGCTTTTGCACTAATTGAAAGCCGTATCTCCATTTCATCTCGTCTTTGATGCAATCATCAACTCCCAAGTAGTACAAGTACTCGTTCTTACCTACAAAGGTTGGAGGTGGAATAAAGTCTTCTTTATCCACATCTTCTCTTTCTTTTTGTTGTTGTTGTCTCTTTTCCTTGACTTCCTGTTTCCGAAACTTCCAGTGACTCTTGCAAAACTTACGTTTCGGTTTGTCACTAGGAATACTCAGCAAGACCTCTCTGCCCTTTAACAACAATCTTATCTTCTCTAACTCTGATTCAGGGACTATGGCATCGTCATCAGAATCCTTCCCATCAGAGGATTCTAAGCATCTATCCTCATCTCCTTTGTCTGCTGAGCTGTACTTAAGAGGGGATACTTCCTCTACAGATACCATATCTCCTAGCAATAATGATTTGTTTGCTTCATACCTAGGGGCTTCTTGAGGTTCCTCTCCATAGATTGGTCTTAGCATTCTTACGGGAATAATGTCATACCCATCTGGATCACAGAACTTTGTTTGCCTTGGTAATGCACAAGTGTCTATGGTAGCTAAAACATGGTTCCATTCTAAGGGATCTATCAAGTTCTCAGGAAAAGGTATAGGGATATAAGTCTCATCCGTCACACTTCTGTCTATGGTAACATTTCCAAGTTGCAAGTCTCGACAAGATGCTCCACAGATCCATTGATCAGCTCTTCCTTCAGACAGTTGCTCCCGATGCTTTTGAAGAAGTGGAATCAAACTCATCCACAGGAGAGTGCCTCACATCTCGATAAGCATGGTTTTTCAGATTCACCCTCGTGGTTACATTTTCATGTCTGAGGTACAAGTAATTGTAACCCCAGTCTTGAATCATTTTGAATTGGCGCATGAATGGCCTTCCTAGGATCACTTCGTAATTTGTGTTCTTGCCAAAGTCTACGATAGCAAAGCTATGTCCGTACTCAATGCCACATGACTTGACTATAACGTTCTCAGCAATCCTATGGGACTCTCTAGATTTCCATCTGCCAATTGCAAACTCATCCTTGTACTTCTAATTGCAGGTTTTTCCCACATTTCCCATACAGTTTTTGTTGCTATACTCACCCCTGCTCCACTATCTAGAATAGCTATAGATTCAATCTTGTTGATCTCCACAGGAAGCATAGTATTTCCTTCATCGTCTTCACAATGCTTGCCAACTTTGTTCACAGGAACCGGAATTGTTTGCTTAAGCATTAGCTCAGAAGCCTTTGCCTCCAACAACTCCTTAACCTGGATGTTCTGGTTCCACAATCCTTGCTCAGTTAATTGTGTAGCCATTTCTCCCCACAATCTTGGCCTAAGCTTTAAGAACTCTGCGAGTGGAATGGTACACGTAACTGGTGCCGACATTAAAGCTTGTAAACTCCCTATGTCTCATTCCTGATGAGGTTGTCGTGTCATTGATTGTACTCGCATGATTTGGCTATGTGCTTCGTACAGTCCTAAATATGAGGGCAATGTCTTGCATGTGAGCTTGTTGCTCCGAGCTGAGACAACAGTCTGAGCATCATCTGGTAGAGATAAAACATCTAATTCTTGAACCCTTTGATTCGAGAATTCTACTATAGAAAATGGTGGTGACTTGTCAGAAGATGCTAGATCCTCAACTTGTTTTTGCACCGCTTCCCACATCTGCCTTGCTACTGCTTCTTCTATTTCAGGAATTTTATCTCCAAAATCCACGGTAGTCAATGGTTTTGACTCGTCTGCATTGGTATGAGGTAAATCATCTCCTTGAGGCATTTCTGGGAAATATAGAGATATAACTTCACTTCCCTTTTCCATGCTTGGCGTGGCTTCTGGTATCGTCTCTAAGTTAGGCTTCAGAGAAGCAGGTCCTCTTGCATACATAGGTGGTGGGCCGTCTATTAGAGTCTGAGAATCCCTAATCAACTGCTTATGGATAGCCAAGTTGATTGTCTCTTCACTCACAAGGGTTGGGATATTCTTGCAGCTTCTTAGGCAGCTCGGTCAGAGCTGTGATCCTACTATTATACGCTTGAAGCGTTGCATCTAAAGGCTCATACACCTTGTCCACAAGGACTGATCCTCCTGAGCTTTCCTCAGACTCAGATGCTTTTCCCTTTTTCTCAATTTCAGTTTTCTCTCCTATTTGTTTTGTTTTCAACATTCCTTCTAGCTCTTTTGGGATAGAATTTCCTCCATCAGAGCTCTTCTGCTCCTTCAACTTCTTACTCCCATTGCTACGTGGTTTACGTCGAGTTGATTTCTTTCTCACTTTTCCATCTTTGGATAGAACCTTAATCTCAGAGGGTTTCTCAACAACCTCTTTGACATTCTTTTGCACTTGGGCTCTAGTCACTACTCTTAGCGAAACTAGTTCGTTCTCCTCCTCAGATGTCGTGGGTGATGGAATCACTTCAACATAGTTGAGAGGCGCTTTAGCTTTTTGTGCTGCCGGATCCGCAGGCTTCAACAAGCAATCCTTTGGTAGATGGTCAATGCTACACCCTTGGCAAAACCTCTCTATAGGTGGAAACGTAGATGTTGTGCCTATGTTAGCTAAGAGGGGTCGTTTCTTGTTTGGACATTCTCTCGCCCAATGTGGTCCACCACATTCATAGCATGGTCCTATTTGTTGCATGGGGTATAGACTCTTTGTAGGATATGGTCCTAGATAACCTTGAGTCTTGGTTGGCTGAGATCCTATAAGCATCAAAGAGCTTGGGTCTCCATTAAAGTCATGAACTAGGCTTGGTCCGGTTGGGTTCTCAAAGTAGGGTTCGACAAGAGGATGCTCCATTTCGATGTAGTATGGTTGAGAGCTAACCATCTCCATTCCTAATTCACGATTCTCATATTCCACATATCTAAAGGAAGCTGTGCTAGGTGGAGGAGGTTGAGCTCCTAGCACCGGCCGTTCTTGCTCTTGAGCAACTAAGGTTCTCTCATGGTTCACAACTTGCTGCCTAGGTGCAGACTTGTGTGCTTGTTCCCTTTGTATCCTTGCAATTGGATTGTAGTCCGAAGTCACATGTGTGTAGTTCCATTTACAAAGCTGGCACCACTTCTTTGTTGGTTGATTGCCAACCAATGGTGAGAAGGTTGGGCCCTGCTCGGTTTTATGGCTACCTCCACATCCTCCATAGACGTAAGGGCCTGTAGGTACAGTATGCATGTATGATGGTTGGGGTCGGTAGGAAGGTCTGTAGTATAGCCCCATCTTTTTCAATACTATCTCGGCAATCTGATCTAGATTAACTAATGGCACACTAGAGTCAGAGCCCTTCCTAGAGCTACGTTTATCATCCGGATGACTATCTTGGTTTCCCATGCCAGTCATGTCAAAGTTGTCATCGTAATCCATGGCATCCATGCAACACTCATTGAAGATGACATGCTTCTTTGCGTACAAATGAGCGTGAAGTGTCTTGTTTCGTAAGCCTTCCAGGAAGATAGAAATTAATCTTCCTTGGCTTGGCTTCTCATCGTCAAGGCATCGATTGATGTACTGCTTTAGCCTATTTATGCAATCTCGCACAGATTCTTGATCTTTTTGCTTAAAAGCATAAATTTGAGCTACCGCATTATGCTTAATTCCCATTTTTGAAAATGCAGCTATAAAGCTCTTTTCCAGCCCATTGAAAGATCGCTTTGCCTCAGGCTCTAAAGTCTGAAACCATGATAAAGACTTACTCTCTAGCGTCAAGACAAATCCCTCGATTTGCGTATGCGTATCCGTGACTTACTCCGCATCTATAGCTTGCTTAAAAGCTGCTATATGGTCATATGGGTCTCCGGATCCATCATACTTCTTAACAAGCTTTTGAAGTGCAGATGGTCTCACTTTTCGAGAATATTCATCTTCATGTCTCCTATATGAGTCTCGGTCTCTAACTCTAGGCTCTTCAAATGTCAGTTCAGTTGGTCTATGGGGTTCTCTTGGAGGTACATATCCACTTGCTCGTGGTCTTTCTTCTCCCCTAAATTCTCTAATAGCCCCGGGTCTCCTCGTAGGATCAATCGTTGGAAAGACTGGTCCTTTAGCAGTTGTTCGCATGGAAGGTACTCGTCGAGAGCCACACTTGGGGTTCTAGCCCATGGTGGTGCTAGTGTTTCTCCTCGAAAGGCAGATTCATCTGGACGTGCCGTGTCTAAGGTAGACACCTCAGTGAAAGGGGCCTTCCTTTCCATGTCATTTCCCTAACCTCTAGCCATTCAAGGGTTCTAAAGTCGTTCCCCCATCTATCATGAACATGCTTAGTGAAACCTTCTAGATGCTCTACAGTTATTGTATGCGTGACTGGAAGCTCTAAGCTCAGGCGCTTTGTGGTTGCATAGTATGTTTCTACCACATCCCTATAAACCTCTTTAATTGGGTCGTCTTGATAGATTTTAACTACTGGAATTTCTTTTAGTATGTCCCATGGGTTTTTCTTGGTCTCTTTTTCTTTTCCCGTTCTTTCTCTATCCTCCCAATTCCTGTTAGAAAACAATTCTTCAAGTAAAGAAATGGGCGTACCAGGTCTGTGCGATGTTCCTGGCACATTTGGGTCCGATGAAAGCTCCTTTTTCTGCTTTGCTTGTGCGCTAGGTTGAAGTACACCCAAAGTATCCACTTGTTCAGGATTTTTTGTGACCTCGTAGCGTACTCCATTTCTACCCATGTACATATCGTCTTGGTAGTTTACCCATGGTGTTGGTTCAAATGCAGAATGAATGTCTGTAATTTTAACAACAAACCGGCTCATTGGATCTTTGTAGATCTCACTGCCATGCGCGTTTGTATACAAGAAATGGAATCTCATGTTGTCAATCAACTCCCCATCTGGGATTTCAAATGGATTAGCAGAATCTGCCATACCACTGGGTGTGGATGGTCTATTCATGCCAAATGACTCGTTTACGTCCATTGAAATATCACTCTCGGTTCTTGAGAGGCTCTCTGTTTGAGACTCTGAAGATGTCTCGAGAATGCTCTCCAAGTTGCCAACAACCGATTGAGTGCCGCTCCCTTGAGTGGTTACCCTAGATGGTACACTAGTGTTACATCCCCCTAGTATTGTTCCCGAGCGTAGATGCATACGCTATTTTTAGCACGTTGCAATGTCCAGTTTTGAAATTTTTATTTTATATATATATATATATATATATATATATATAAACCCTACCTAACCACTAAATGTAACTAACATGAATATGTGTGTAAATATAGATTTTATTTTATTTTTATTTTTATTATTTTTTACTAATTACATAAAAATATGAATTATGCTAAAAATACTAATTATGCAGATTACACTAATTATGTAAAAAATTATAGAAATTTAAAAAAAATGTAGAATATGCAAAAAATGTGGACTCCTAAGAAAACACATAATTTACATAAATATTTTTAATTATTTTTATTATTTTATTATTTTTTTAATTATTTTTATTTATTTTTATTATTTTACTTTTTTACTTTTTATTTATTATTTTTAAAAAAATGCAAAAAAACATGAAAATTGGTATGCGAAAATTACAGATTTTTAAAAATTAAAGATTAACAAAAAAATTAAAAATTAAAAAATAAAAAATAAAATACTAACCTTATCGCTTGCGAATCTGCTGCAGCCTTATCCGGCGCCTCTCCTCCTCTGCTGCCACCTCACCTTCTCTTCTTCCTCGTTTGCTGTAGCTGCCTTCACCGCACCTTCGCCTCCTGGCCGTTCGCCTCCTCTGCGGCTCCTCGCCTTCTCTGCTGTGCCAGCGGCCAACTCTGCAGCCGGTTCAGGGACCTTCGCCGGGGGTTGGGCCTTGGATGTTATCCGCTTCCCTCTCCCCCGCGACACCTTATCACCTCTGACTCATGTGGCTCCTCGCCTTCTCTGCTGCCTTCAGCGGCTAGCTGCCTCGGGGCGACACAGCCCAGCGTGCCTACTCCTCTACCACCTTCACCTTCGCCTGCCACCTTTCCTTTGCCTTCTGTTCCCGCCGTCAACAACGCCTAGGCCTATGCCACTAACTTCGTGCCCGGCAAGTGAGCTCCGGCATGTGGTGATGGATGCGTTTCCATCGTGATTCGTGTGTGAAACATCTGATTCATTCTCCTCTTTGCTCTCTACGTTGACTACTGCAATTGAACTGCTAGTTAGCGCTATCTTATTAGCCTTCTTTATCGTCGTGTAAGCTCCGTCACTTTTGTACTTCTTTGAATGGAAAATCATGTGCCGATCGAGATTAAAAAAAAAAACAAAACAAAAAAAACCCCCTGCGGCCTTATTCGGCCCCTCCTTTGTGTTTGCATTTGGGGACTCTTGACAAGGTCAGGCAGCTTTGACCCCTTGGGTCTCGCTGAATGTTTAGAAGGTAATGGCTGCCAAGGATACTCAGGTCGTTTCCCCGGCAGCGGCGCCAATGGAAAGACGGTCGTCTCCCTACGTATGCAATATAGGCAAGTAGACTACACTCCTAGCTCACCAATGGAATGATAAACACTCCTTTCATCGCTAGGGGATTCAACCTGGTTAGGTGTATGGAAGCTTATCCCTTTCGGGAGAGAATGCTATGAACACCACTACCTTGACATAGACTTTACACACACAAGCTCAATCTTGCCATAGCTCATTCACTCATTATCCCACTCATTCATACATCCAATACAAGAAGAAAGCTAAGCTAATGCACACACAAGCTCACTCATAAGCGCACAAGCTCAAAGCACACTTCATTCTCAAGCACTTACTTCCCTAGCATGCACACAAACCTTAAAGCTTAATGGAACTTGAAATAAACATGCATTCTCATTCACTACTCAAGCAATGCCTTGCCCATGGATAAGCTACAAGCTATGGAGAAGCTTAAGCTTGAATCCACTACCACACAAAGCCTAATAGAGAATCCACAAGCATCAACAAAGAAGCATGCACACTAGAGAATAGAGATGAGAAGAGAGAAAAACATCATCTCATTGCATTAAATTAGAAGAGCATTGCTCATACAATAGTGTAGATGGGGAGAGAGAAGAGCTTGCACCTCTATGAACAAGAGGGAGAGCTAGTCTCAAGAGAGCTCAAGCATGAGTTTAGCCCAATGTGTGTGTGAGCTCTCAAATGAGCCACTATTTATACTAAAACTCCTAAAACTCCCAAAACTTCCCATGTGGGATTATTCTCAAGCCCACTCCCACATTCACCTACAACTTGGAACTCTCTACAAGAGCCCTAAATAAGAATATCAAGTCTCTTGTTTTCCTGCTTCCATCTTTGTGTTGCATCCTTGCATTGATCTCACCACTCATCATGCAACAGGCACACCTTAACTGTTTTTGTAAGTTGTTAGAAATATGTAGGCTATATCGCATCTCCTTGAACCCACTCAAATGTCAATTTCGGGTTAGACATGGAGTGACCTTGGGACACATTGTCTCTAGGTAGGGAATCTCCACAAATGATAGCAAAGTGCAGCTCATCCTTGAGCTGCCCCCACCCACCAACTTTAAGGGAGTCCAACGCTTCATGGGACATGTCGGCTACTATCGGCAATTCAATTTTATGTATGCTGATATAGCTAGACCCCTTTATAGACTCTTGATTATTTTTGAGTGGATGGAGGAATGCCAACAGAGGCTTACATAATGTCCAAGAAAGCCTTGGCAAGTGCCCCAATTCTCAGGTCCCCTAACTGGGACATTATCTTCCATTTCCACATGGATGCCTCTGCTTTTGCTGTTGGATGTGTGTTGGTTGTGTGTTGGCCCAACGAGGTGAGCATAAGATGGACTTCCCCATCAGCTTTGCTAGCCACCAACTTAATAAAGCTGAGAGGAACTACACCACAACTGAAAGAGAAGGGTTAGTAATGGTCTACAGTGTTAAGAAGTTTTGCCATTATCTTTTAGCAACCAAATTTGTTTTCTTCGTAGACCATCAAGCTCTTCTGTACCTAGTATACAAGCCCTATATGATAGGCATAATCACTAGGTGGCTACATATATTGCTTGAGCTTGACTTCACCATTATTACAGTGAGGAAAGACTCACAGGATGTTCTAGTAGACCACATGTCAAGGATCCCTAATGGCATGCTGCTTGTGGGAGTAGAAGATGATTTACCACATGCCACACCCTATTCCAACTATGCTTAATTCCTAAATGGGGTGAGGAGGTAGCACACTTTTTAGCCCAACGGCTTACCAATGGAACCCCTCCTAAACAAGGATCATGCCCATTGCCTAATTAAATAGGCAGTCCCCCTACCAACTCATTACAAGACAACTTTATCGGCAAGGGAAAGACAAGCTCCTTAGATGTTGTGTCTGTAAAGACAAATATATCTTCCTTCTAGAATAGGCTCACTCTGCCTATGCTGGTGGAACTTTGCAAGCAAATATCACTGCACACAAAGTCCTCACAGTAGTTGGGTTATGGTGGCCCACCTTAATGGCGGATATAACAGAATATGTCAAGTGGTGTGACAAGTGCCAATGTGTGGCAATTCCTTGCTTTAAGGACTTTAAGATAGTAAGGATCTCTAAGGGATAGAAGATAGTCTAGACCGATTGTAGAGAATGAGGGTCCTTTAGAGAGAGGAGTGTCCCAAGCAGCAATTATAGACTTTTGCATATCTTTAACTCTTGTTTCCATAAGAGAAACTAGAAGCCAAACAGGCATACCCTTTCTATATAGTGTAATGGTGCGCTTATACAGATGATGCCTAGATGTACATAGTTGTATCCTAGTTCTAAGGCATTCCTGATATCATCTTCTCTATCTAATGGGTAGAAGTAATGAGTTTTGTTAGAACCAAACCCTATGTCAGTAGTAGACTCAAAAATAGAGAATTCGGTAGAAGACTTAAGTTTGAACTTTCTATCTAGATCATACAAGGCTCCTGGGAAAATCTTAGGAATGCTCCACTTAGGATGTGTAGCATCGTCTAAGACAGAAAGTGAAGAAGAGGTTACCATATTGCTTGACTCGATTATAAACCTCTTAGAGATAGACTTGGTGAGAGGTAACATTGCCATTGATTAAGGTAAGAGAGGAGTTTGCTATGCTTGATCGTTTGCGTGTGAACTTGTTACAGTGCCTCAAGGTCCGAATGCCTTAATGTCTGACGCGACATCCCGTGTGGCTATGCTTAGCAACTTAACAGCGATGGAATAGGCTTCAAGAATAGTAGCACCTTATACATACAGATGGACGAACGGTGATCAATACCAGAGACTATAATAAGAACATTTAAAGAAGGATTAACAAGCTCTGATAATCAAGGAAAGCAATAAGGAATAATGATGAGAGGATCAGAATGCCGGAGCTCTGATACCAGAAAGCTATTTGCGGGCGGATACGAGAGGTTAACTTGGGCTTATACGAAGTGGTAATCTTAACAGCTGTGTTAACAGAGGCCGTTAAAAGAAAAACTTGTCAAGAGTATAATGAGAGAAATGAACACAATGATCTCAATAATTGTATATTATGATGGCAGGAAAAACTCTAGACTAAGAGTGAAAAAACCTGCGACTCAATGTACAAGAGAGTGAAGGGAGATGATGGCTAAAGAAAGCTCACAAACTAGAGAAAGCATACACTAAAGCGTGTTTCTCTCTTTGTGATAGCGCTTATTTATACCCAAGCATTCCTTGATGCACAAGCTTGATGCCTTAAAGCCCAAGCTGAATGTCTTATCATTCAAGCTAGGATGCCTTACAGGTCAAGCCGGGTAATGGTAGCAAATTAAAACGCTACTATGGCCCACTCAGTGAAGGGAGATGATGGCTAAAGAAAGCTCACAAACTAGAGAAAGCATACACTAAAGCGTGTTTCTCTCTTTGTGATGGTGCTTATTTATACCCAAGCATGCCTTGATGCACAAGCTTGATACCTTAAAGCCCAAGCTGAATGTCTTGTCATTCAAGCTAGATAACTTGAGGCCCAAGCAGGATGCCTTGCGGGTCAAGCCAGGTAATGGTAGCAAATTAAAACGCTACTATGAGCCATCCACAAAAAGAAACAATGCAAAAAGTACCATGAAGACATGAAACAAGCCGCCCAACAAGAGGCCAAAGAGATGGAAGCAAAGCTTTGGCAAAAACAGATCATGGTGAACATGGCCCAAGTGGTCGACCTCGAAGAGGAGGAGAATGAGAGTTGAAGCATGCCCGATTGTGGTTTAGGAATGACCATCCCAAGTGAGCTTCATCCAAAAATTATCTCTTGTAGATATATGGGCTAATTACAATCTAATGTAGCATGAAACATGGGTTCCCTTGGGGAACCTTCACTGAAAGATACCCCTACCACAATCAGAACAGTGGCATCACAACATGTTCACTGCTTAGACACTGTAACACTTTTATTCCACATTGGAAATAATCGCTTGGAAGGGAAGTTCTATGTGATTCCTATAGGAACAATGCATGAGGAAATACTCCTTGGACATGGTTGGATGGGCATTAACAGGTGTGTGCAACATTGATTGGGATTTAAGGACAACAACCTTATAGCTGGCCTCCTCCTGCCAAGTTACAATCCTCATGATAGATGAAGAGCTCGTTACCTGCTGCTCCCACATGCCAAGAGGTCACCCCTCCAACCCCCATCATCATTTCTTCTTGAAAATTGCACAAATCTATCCCACTTGAGAAGAGGCCTCTCACACTTCCAACCACACCATTGCCTCTTACACCCTTCCAACCATTGCACTCAGTAATAGCTCACTCCAACATATCCACATAATCTGTGTTCAAAGTGTGTTTCACCTTTAGCACTTTTCCATGATAAATTATTTTGCACTTGTTTAAGTGTGGTTTGTGCTTAATTTCTTAAGCCTAAGATAAATTCTATCATGGGTTAGTTGATCGGTTTTTTTGGTGGATTTTATTGGATGTTTTCCAAGTTTTATTTGGACTCATCAGGTTCTGCCTAGATCACTTGTGTCTAGGGGTTTTTTAATGAGTGCTACACACATGTGTTTCACTTGCTTACTTTGGAGTTTTGCTTGAATGACACCATGTTCATATTCTCCAGATTGATGAGTTGGCCACCAATTTTAATGCTTCTTTTGGTATAATTAATGAGACCATTAGATGGCATGCATTGATTTTTATGATCAACTATGGCTTTCATGGACTCGAGGAGCTTCTATGCTTTTATCCATGGTTTTATAAGGATCTTTTGATCTTTTGGATAATTTCATGTGCTTTGAGGGTAGTATTTGCCTTTGTTTTTTGCACATAATTTTGGAGTATATTGCTTGTACTCTTGTATATATTCCAACTTGGATACCTAGTTGCTTATGTATCTAGGTGAATTATTTTTCTACCCTAGCGTTATTGTGTTTTGGGTAGTTTTCATTAGAAAGGCGCCAATAATTCAATTTCTTTTCTAAATGATGTACTCAGAGAGAGTTATTCCTTGATGTAGTCTCAGGAATATAGAGACAGGTTTTAGTATGTGAAAGTCTGGGATAAGGCCATCTTATTCCTTTTATACAAGATTTTATTCATATTTCCTAGACAGCATACTAGGGAGTTTCAAATTGGTAAGGTATGTATGGGTGGTATCATGGTGGTATGGGACGCTAGCGATCTCTCACATATATTATCTTATGGGATAATTTGGGCTCAAGATTGTTGCTTTGCTTACATCACTTAGCATGTTGACCTCAACATTCAAAGACAATCTCATTTTTTGAATTCATTTAAAGTTGTTGTGTAGGCATTCTCTAGATAAACTTCTTTTATCTATAGCTTGTATATATTGATGAGTGTAATCTCGTCGACATTTTCACTTGTTGAAATCTCTTTCTTTAGAGTTCAATGAGTTTATCTTGTTGTGTTCAGATTAAGGAAATTTGGAATTTTCCTTTGTTGGCATTTCTTTTTCTAGTTCCGTACCTTAGGTGATTTAGATAGTCAACCTGATGGTTTACGGATGGACATATGTGATTTATCGAGACACTAATGACTCTCTATGTTGATATAGGTAACTCAGGATGTCGATTATTCCATGTCCAGATGTGGGTACGTCAGGGCGACGATGAATCCTTGGTTTCTATTGTTATAATGCCATGTTTTCGTACTTTATTCCGAATGGTTTACAACAAGGAAATTACTTTGAGTATGAATTCCTCTGATCATTAGTAGTCTAATGGGCAAACAGAGCGTATGAATCAGATTGTAGAGTATATGCTTCGTGCATATGTCTCTAGAAAATCATCATATTGGGAAAAATATCTTCTAATGATGAAATTTACCTATAACAGTTTTAAATATATGGCTATTGGTTTTAGTCCGTGCATACTACCCACTAATTATTTGCTAATTACCCACTAATTATATCTTAATTATTTACTAATCACTTTGTTAATGATGTTGATTCTAGTGTTTGATCCACCATAGCTCATCACAATGCTCAAATTTCAACATGGTATCAGAGCCATGCTAATTTGTGAGCCCATTATCTTGCTAATTATTTTGCTAATTAGGATTAGTAGAAAATTATAATTTTTCCTCTTTTTTCAACTCACCTCTGTACCCCCAGCCAGTGGAGGAGCTCCCTCTCCTTGCACACATAAAATTAGGCCAAACCCTTCTAGCACATGATAGCTATCTCAGTGCTCTTCAAGCTCATCAAGAAAGAAGCACAAACCGTCAATGGAGCTAGGAGAAATCGCTGTTTTAGCAGGCTCCGTTTTTCTGCAGCAAATCACTAATTCCCACTTCATCAAATCAAATTGCTCTAATGCCTCTTAGCCCCGGGGGTTTTCAAGCATGCTCTACAAGTTGGTGAAGACAGAATTCAGTTTCATCAATTCTACAGTGAGATCCAAGCTCTTCATCAAATCTACAGGTGACTTTGGTAAAACAGAGATTAAGCTTTCAATATTTGGTCAAATCTTGTGTTTATTGGCTTAATCCTCTACTAGACTCATTGTTGCTATTGATGGCTTTGAAAGCATTTGAGCTCATTTGAAGTTTAAGGCACCAGATTTGGACTCCCCGCATACTCTATTTTTTGCACACAAAATAGTGTATTAATTTGCTAATCAGTGATTAATCAGTACTAATCACTGTATTTTGGTACAATTGAGGGTTCAAATTAACCATTAGGTATCTGATACAGATCCCTATAACTTCAAATTGCAATTCGGAGTTGGTTTGATACTCCAACCATTCCGTACAAATTGGTTACCCTATTTCTAAGAAAAATGTGCTGATAAATTTGTGATAATCATCATTTTGCATTTAACCCTTGGTTAATGCCTGTAAAACTCACTCAAATTCAAGATTATTCACAGCCAGAGTTGCATTTGGGAATGTGCATAAGAATGAATGCTATACGCATTATGTATTGGGCACATTGCATCAGTGTAAAAATGGGATTAGACACTGCCCTTGTCCAGAATAAGGCAAGAGGTAAGACCTCCCGCATAAATTTGGGTTTGCATTGCATAATGACAAAAGATAAACATCAAAAGCCCAAAGAAACTGTCAGCAAAACATTGAAACATGTTTCTCACATGGAGCAAGAAGACCTGACGGATGAGCTCATGGCCCCAGCCATGAAAGAAGAAGAATATCTCTTTCCAAGAGGAAGATCCACACCAAGAAGATCTAAAGGAAGACATGGACACGAGAAGAGAAGCTGCCCCAAGAAGACTGAAAGAAGAGACGGACGCGTGGAGAGAAGCTGCCACGACAAGAAGACTGAAGACAAGAGAAGATGTGAGGCTCTAAAGAGTGAGGAGCCATGTGAAAATCTCTGAGAGAGAGAGAGAGAGAGACCCCACAACCCAATGTAACCTGCCCCAACAAAGTAAAACCACCTCTAAGCCACCGATGATGTAGGCCACGTGGTTGATGTATGTGTGAGCACTTTAGTCAAGGTCGTGGGCACTTATAGTAGCCTTGGACACATAGAGAGAGAGAGAGTGTGTCAAGGACTATGGAGTTTAGGGACTTGAGGCACTGGTCGCGGGCTGTAAGTAAGAAAGAAACTTGATACAGGGTCCAGGTGTGCTAAGATAACTTGAGGGGAGGAGTAGACACTGGTCGCGGACTATCAAGTAAGGGGAGGCAAACTTGGTATAGGGTCTAGGTGTACTAGGAGTATTCACTTGAGGGGAGGTGTTGAAAATACAAGTGAATAGGGTGTGTGTGGGAACAAGCCCTTGGTTAGAGGCTGTAAAAGAGAATGAGTAAATGTGAAAGAACCTGTGAAAAGGTGAGAAGAATCTACTGGGAGAGAATGAGTAAATGTGAAAGAACCTGTGAAAAGGTGAGAAGAATCTACTGGGAGAGAATAAAGGGTAGCATGAGAAGATTTAGGAAGTGTGGAGATATTCTGGGAAGTGTGGAGATATTCTGGGAGATATTGTGGGAAAAGTGAAGAGGTGGAGAGAATCAGGGAAAAGAGGTGGAGTGAATCATGGAGAAATCAGTGGGATTAGATGCTTGATGTAAACTCTATAAATTGAGGCATTGCCCTAATGAGAATGTGCTGGTTTTTGAGTATCCATGCCTACATTAATCTATTTGCTAATTACCCACTAATTATTTGCTAATTACCCACTAATTATTTGCTAATTACCCATTAATTATATCTTAATTATTTGCTAATCACTTTGTTAATGATGTTGATTCTAGTGTTTGATCCACCATAGCTCATCACAATGCTCAAATTTCAACATTTAGTAGACCTTACCCGGTAGGCCAAGCTCTCAGATCTGATAGAAATCGGTGTGCTCCAAGCTTCACAGCATCAATGGCAAGCTTCACAGCTTTTCTTCACAACTTCTTCTCCCTCTTCTCTCACTCACTCATAAACCCTAATAGAGAGCACCAGGCTTTGATACCATGATGAAAAACAAGTAGAGGGAGAGGAGACACACACACACACAAGAGCAAACCCTAATGTATATTGCAAACCCTAACCATAGAGAGAAGCCATCTCCCTTCTCACAGAATGCATAAAGCCATAATCCATAATACACAAGACACGCTATGTGTTGTGTCCACACTCAGCTAACCCTAGCTAATGTCCACACACTATGACCAGCTGGACGTAGTCATTTATGTCTCACACATGCTGCTACCTAACATGCCAGCACATAGCACAACTGGCACACGCTGACATCAAGCTTAAATCTCAACAACCTCTATATCAACACTACCCATGGGGAGCTTACCCAGGATACCACATGGGGCCACATGAGGCATAACCCAATCCACCCATGAGGCAAGGGCCTCCAATGGTCTATTATGCACTTGGCCCAACTCCTCCACCCATCATTCCCCAACCAGCACCCGCTCTAGCCATGGTAGAACTAACACCGAAAATGTTGAGAATAGCCATGAAAATAGGGAGGGGGGTGGTTGCGGGCATCATGTGCCCAGCATCAGCTTTTAACCAGTACCAGGACTTAGAGTAGAGTGGATAAACTTGCAAACATCTCGAAGTTGATCACTAAATTTGATGGGACTAGAGACCCCATCTCGCACTTAGAGATGTTCAACCAAATCTGTGAAGCCTTTGGCCATGGAGGATGGCCATTTCACGAGCGAGAGGGAATGATCAAAGCACGTTCCAAGTGAAGGGGCAAATATTTGTAATGAACATAAAGACACTTGTAGTATTGTTTTCGTGAATATATTATCATTGGATCATCTAACCACAACCATAATTTTTATAGGAAAAAAAAGCTCAACCGCAACAAGAAACCTTACGTGGGATCAAATAAATGTGACCCTTGCCAAGTCGTGGCCTCATTGAAGTTTTTCCAAAGGCCAGCCTATTAAAATTACAGCAATGTGATGAGCTATGGTGGATCAAATGCTAGAATCAACATCATTAATAAAGAGATTAGATGATAATTAAGATGTGATTAGTGAGCAATTAACTGATAGCTTAATGTAGGCATGGATAATCAAAAACCAACAAATTCTCATTAGGCCAATGCCTCAATTTATAGAGTTTACATCCAGGCATCTAATCCCACTGATTTCTCCTTGATTCACTCCACCTCCTCTCCTTGATTCTCTCCACCTCTCCCAAAATATCTCCACACCTCCTAAATCTCCTCATGCGGTACTTTATTCTCTCCCAGTAGATTCTTCTCACTTTTTCATAGGTTCTCTCACATTTACAGATTCTCTTTTACAGCCTCTAGCCAAGGGGTTGTTCCCGCACACACCCTATTCACTTGTATATTTCAACACAGCCGTCATGCACTTGCAAGGGGAGGGTCTAGAGTGCCTGCTCTAGCTTGACCTCTGAGAACTCAACACTTGTGTAGTGTCTTACATGCTTTGGAGAAACAACAGATTATTACTCAAAAAGGTTGAACAAGTCTACATGCCTTGAGGTATGGGATTCAAGGTGAAGTGTATTGGGGGATTGATGTAGATCATTTTGAAGTTGCATCCAAGATGCCACGAGTCTAAGATACATTGGACATGGCATACATTGGACTTCTTAAGTGCGGTATAGAGTGGTCCATTGTAATCTATAAAGGAAGGGGACTGGAAGTGGCTCGCCACTTCCAACCCCTTTTCTTAATATATTATAATGGACATCATGGCCATGCTAATATGAGCACCTGGAGCTGGGATTGGAGTTGCAAGCCCATCAACCTGTGCACTTACCGACCGTTTAAGACCAGTATCATGTTTGCACATGAGGACTCCACATATATCCTCTTCAAAGTGGTGGCCACCTTCGCCTTCGAGAGCATCAATCTCACCAAAATTGAGAGTCACCTACAATGGAAGTGCCTGCTTAGTAGGTGGTGACCATGGATGACATCGACAACAATGTGAATGGGAGTAGTAGTATGAATGTGGCCAAGTACTTTGAGTATCTCTTCTACATTGACTTTGACTCATCCATGGCTAATGCGCGTGCTTTAGAATGTCATGGCCGAGATCCAAGAGTTTGTCACATTCCTCAGAGTTCTAATTTCTTCATGTAATTAAGCACCAAGGAAAATTGAAAAATGATTATAGGCTTTAATTTAACACTTGTATTAATAACCACCTCCAATGACAAGTCTTTCAATTGGCTTTAGCCACTGCACATGCATAAGGCCCACCTATGATATGTAATGATTCAAGTTTTCTTGCAACTTATTATGGGCCTTTTATTAACTTTAGCAAACAATTGGGCATTTTGAAGTTGCACCTCATGGACCATATCTTGTAAATTTTTGCACTCTCTTTCCTTCTCTTTATTGAGTTTAAGAACTTCATGTGCTCTTTTACAAGTTTTTCAATTCTTGTGTCATTATTATGTAGTAGAATTTGAAAATGCACACAGATCTTTAAAACTAATAAAGAAACCTTCTAATTTACTCTAATAATCCATTATGGCCCTCACAACAGTCAATCTAAAAATGACAAAGTTAATAAGTGATGGTATTTAGTGGATACTTTTCACCTAAGACCAATATTCTTCCTACATGAAACTTTATGCTACTACATTTCTACTTATTATGCTATGCTTACTTCTATAATTTTGCACATAGGACCATCCTTTAGATATAGTTGAAAGTGTTTTCCATGCTTACTTCTATCCTTTTGCACATAAGACCATACTTTAGATATTTTTAAAAGTGTATGTCTTTTTTATTTACATGAAAAATGTCATGGGTGAAATGATAACAAAATCAACACTCCATGTAGATAAGAAAGCGTATAATCATCTCTATGCAACATATAATAAAAGGAAAAAAATCTTTAACATATTTAACCGTAAGAAAATATTACATATACTAAACAACAAGTGAATAAACTATCAAACACAAGAAAATAGTGCACGTACTAGAGAACATACGTCTTAAGTGAATAAACTAACAAACACGAGTCAATAATTGTTTGACTAATATATATCCTTCATCCTGTAAAAAAACATATTCCTTTCATTCTTGGGATGTTAAATAATCCCAAGTTGATGTGCATAAATCATTACAAATAGAAAGATCAATGAAGGGATTAATGGTTTGTGAGATTGGAAAATGACACTCTAAAATTATAATACCCTTAATTTTCCTTCCAAGTCTCTTAACTCATTTCTTTTGATAGGTGTTGGTGCATTTTTGTTAAAAATGGTTAATCAACTTAGGGGGACTTCTTAGGAAATGGGATGGTCCAAATTGGAAGAATAATCTCTTCTTGAGAGTTACTTATAATATTAAAGGTACTACATGCCATAGTCTGAAAGGGCAACCATGAAGTGTAAATGGAGAGGTCAAAGACCTCCAAGAGATGGGCCACTTAGTGAAAACCTTAGGAAAACTTTAGACTCACAAATTTGCCCTCTAAGGGCTTTCTCTCTCTTCCTTAAATCAAGAAAAAGCACACTAGGTTAACCATCAAAGGGAAACCATCGTACTGTGGCTTGAACTAAATTTCTTCTCTCTCTCTCTCTCTCTCTCTCTCTCTCTCTCTCTCTCTCTCTCTCTCTCTCTCTCTCTCTCTCTCTCTCTCTCTCACACACACACACACACACACACACACAAAATTTTGCCAATAATTTTTATATGAGATACAATGGGCCAAATGCAATGTACATTATGTTTGAAATGACAAGGTTTGTGGACTTGGTCTTGTTTGTTTCCACTCACTCGTTGTTTGGTATGCCTCTTGGCCATGTGGATGATCAAGTTAAGGTGAGTGCCTTTGGCCTCACCCTAGAGGGTGAATCCAACCAATGGTTTAGGTCCTCAAAACCTGAGGACAAGGCCACCTTCAAAGCCTTGAAATAGGCCTTCAAGGTTGGATATTATCGTCTCACAAAACTAGATGGAGTTCTATTGAGCACCTACATAATGTCAAACAAAAGGATGGTGAAACCATCATATATTACATCACAATAGAGTCAGATATCTCCACTCCATTGCAGTGCCAGAGATATGTTCTTTGATTAAAGGTTAATAGAAATATTTCTGGAAGGTTTTGATAACATACCCCTACACAATTCCTTATATGCCTTGGCCCATACCTCCTTTGAGCAATGCTATAGGAGTGCTATGGACTTTGAGGAACAACTTCAAGGGAACATGTTCGTGAGAACTTCATGAGGGTACATCAAAAGCCTCATTCAAGACCTCAGAAGGCTCATTCAAGACCACCAACACAAAATTTGATGTAAAGAGAAAGGAGTCCACTTCTGGACAAAAAGTCAAGCAGTTGGCCTAATGCAGCAAATGACCCAACATTGGAGAACTTGACCCAACATTGGAGAATTGGTGCTTAATTTGTTGAGTTGGCCAACCCCATCTCTATCCAAAGAGGGAGCTAGTATGGTGCTTAATTTGTTGAGCTAACCATACCAGCATGGAGTGTCTGCATTTGCAACCTTGTTCCACCATCTATTGCACATATTGCCAAAGATGGGGCAATTATGAATTTACAAACTGTTATCAGCAAAGGGCTACTCAAGCTCATGCTCTACCTCAAGCCTTGCCTATAAACCCAAGGCAACCTTTGGCTTTGCCAACACCTGTGCTTCACAATTGTGCTTCACAATGTACCTCAACCAAGCTAAGAGGTAGCCCAAAGAGGAATTATTAGGGTACGTGAAATTCCCTTACCACCCCTAGTTCTCCCACCTCAACCTCCATTACTGTGAATCACACTTCTTTCGTTAGCTAACCCTGACAGAAATTTTAAATTTTAAAGAAGGGGATGAGGGGGAGGTTCCTGAAGGTCCTACCTACTACAAACCCTTGGAACCAACTAGTCCACCCGCCCAAATTCTAAGCCACTACATGATGGAGCACAATCAAATGTTCCCAATGTACTTAGCCACCCCAATGCCATGGGGCCGAGACATGAATACAATGTGTAAACGACCACCCATGCAATGCTACCATTGCGTAGGACCTCACCAAGTACTTGAGTGTCCAATCAAGAAAGGGATTGCAAGTACCTCTATAGGCACTTCCACATTAACTCCTTTATGCATTGGGTGTGGGATAGACCATATGTAAGGATTATATATGACCAAGAAGAACAATAGGTTAAGCTCATGAAGCTAATCTCAACACACCAGCATGAATTGGCTGAGTGTAAGAGACAGCTTCATCTATACAATCCCTCTCAACGCTGTGAGACCAGACTCCAAAATAGACAGAGGGGGGCCGTAGCTCATGCTCTGCACAAAAGAGGCATCAACCTCTCGAGACTAGGGCCACACAAAGGTCTTATATCCAAAGAATGTCCCTAAACAAGCACAAGAAACTAGACACTCCAGAAAAAAACCATGAAAATCAAAAAAGGAGACAGCTGGGTAGTTATTAAGAGTGGTTCGTCTCAGAAGATGACACAACTAGACATGTATTGTTAAAACCCTAAGATCTCTCTAGATAATTGTTATACATAAACATGCATAAATCAGGCATAAACTCATCCACCCGACCACCCTCGAGCTCAAGCAATGCACACATGAATTATAATGAAATACATCATACCTCTACCTTGATGTCCCATACCATCAAGAGGTATAACTCCAATCCAATAGCATGTAGCTATAGTGTGAAATGGTAGGTGAGTAGATATGGTTCTCTACACAAGAGAGATAACATAGCCTTGGCCTCGAAGCCCCCAAGCCCCCCTTGAATGTGCCCCATGCCCCTATTATATAGGAGGGCCCTCAAGTGACTCTTGACTCTCCATTTCCCATGTGTAACCCTTGGATGCCTGACCCTAACCTTAACCCTTAAGATTAGTCCTAATCCTTAAGATTAGTCCTTAACCCTTAAGATTAGTCCTAACCCATGCTCCAGTAGAGCTTGTTCCCATGCTCCCATGCTCATAAGCCTAATGTGGGTTAGCCTCCTAGTATATGCACACATAATGTGCATATAACATAGCACACATAATGTACATATAACATACTTCCCCTCTCTCAAAACATTGCACTCTTGCAATGAAAAGAAGGAGAACTGCACTGAACAATATCAACCAACTCCCAAGTCGAATCCTCTATTTCTCTATCTTTCCACCTAATTTTAACCTCATGGATTAGTCAACTATAAAGTTACCTTTCCCTGAATCCAAGTACCTTATTAGGTTCATGTGGAACATAGGATAAATCTTCAACTTCAACGAGTTCTTGAGGAGTAAGTGTGTTATCCTCACCTCCCAGTTTCCCTTTCAATCTATTGATATGAAAGACTGGATGAACTCTAACATGTGGAGGTAGTTTAAGTTCAAATGCAACCATGCCAATTTGATGTATAAATCAAATAGACCACAATATCTAGGAGATAAATTCGAGCATTTTCCTTTTGACAAAGTCTGAAAATCTTTAGGAACTTTAAAATAAACCAACGCTCTTAGTTCAAAAGACCAAATTAAGCATCCTCTATCAGCATAGAACCGTGCCCAATCTTGAACACTCTTGATATAGAATCGTAAGCTTCGGTCAGCATTTCCTGCATATCACACGTAAGAAATCCCTCGATGCATCAAGCTCAACGTCCTTAAGACCGACATCAATAGGTGCCCTAGGATAATACCCATACATCACAAATAGCACAGACGTACGCTTCTTGGAGTTGAGGCAAAAAAGAATGACACAGGCGTCCATTTTCAATGCTTGGCCTCAATGTATGGATGCAGGATGTTGATGTCCATGTAGTCTATGATGTGGGTGATGTGGGCATTACCTCGAGTTGTTGACCGAGCAGGATTTGTATTGCCTGCTCAAACTTTGTTCAGTCAAGGGGGTCCCACCAGTTGAGAGGATTTAGCGAGGGTTAACCTCCTCACACTCAAGTGGTGGTGGCGACGGAATCTCACCTTCTTCCAGGGTTGAGTGGGAGGGGTGATGTGGAGTGGTAGTCAATGTAGAAGCACCCATGGCGAGGTTTGCATCAAAGAGTGGTGGGGGCTTGGTTGAGGTGGAAGGGATATCTTGCAATGCAGTGTGCATTCCCAAATTCAAGGTCAAAGATGGTGGTGAGGGTGGGGTCGGTGAGGGGGGTGGGGTAGGAAAATGAATGGGCAGAGAGGATTGGTGTAACATGCCCATCTTCATCAATAAAAAAATGTCCATATAGTAGATGAATTTATGAGTTTTTATGGTCTAAAAATCGGTGATTTTATTAAACGAGCCATTTCTACTTAGAATCTTCAAATTTTGAGTCCAAATTTAAAATTTGCATGCAATTTTGCCCTAGTATAGGATTTTACAGCATCCAAAATAGACACCGAATCAAGCTTATACGCGAATATTGGTTATTTTAGTTAAAAATGATGACCTTTAAACCTTAATAAATGCACGACCGGGCGTTGACGAACGGTCTGCACCCCAATGACCAAGGGAACATCCCGGACATTTTCATCTAAATGTTTTTTTACCCCTTGGGTGGTCCGACACGCAAATCGAGGCACCGACGCCCCAAATTTGGGGACACCACCCCACACACTCACCAAGGCGCCCATACAATGGCTGTACAAGGACCAAAGGCCGACCGTCCACTCTATGGGCACTGCCACATGGACATCCATGCTGCCTCTGACCAAACGGGTACATGTGTACCACTCCTTTGCCTGTGCACCGCCACCATACCTTTCCTCAGGCCCATGCAAACCACTGATGAGTACACTTTGAGGGTACACCGTCCTTTCAACCGTACTTTGCTCAATGCCCACACCTGCACCCCACAGCTATATAAACCCCCGGGGTGCTCCATGGTGAGCATGCATTCTTGCGTAGAGATGGTCCACACTCATCACCACGTGGACATCTATGCTTCCTCTAACCAAAAGGGTACATGCGTACCACTCCTTTGCTTGTGCACCTTCATTGTACCTTTCCTCAGGCCCATAAAGACCACTGATCTCGGCACACTTTGATGGTACACCGCCCTTTCAACTGTACTTTGCTCAACGCCCACACCTGTGCTCCACAGCTATATAAACCCTCGGGGTGTTCCATCGCGAGCACGCATTCTTGTGTAGAGCATACCCTGCTTAATGCCATACCGTCCTTCTACGCCTCTGTATACTGTACCTAAAGCCTCCCCTTACAGCCTTCCTCTCAGCCCCCCTAATCTCCCAACTCTCAGATGAGCCCATTTCCAGCCAACCCACCCTTGTGAGGAGAGAGTGTCCTTAGCTACTTGGATCCTAGAGACCAACGCTTTTTTCCTCATTTAGAGGCACAGCCGTTGATTCTTTTCCATAGAACAATTTTTATCCGAGATTTACTTCATCTATCGTACCATAGCAGAATTGAGTCTCATTTTAGGGATCCATTAGTCCAGCCTAACCCCATCCAGTCCCGTGGGTTAGCAGCCAACCACCCAACCACTGTAGTGATGGGATCCAAGCAGAAATTTGATTAGGTTTTTTCTCAGGTACTAGGGAAAAGAGTTCCCAGGCCCCCTAGCACGATATTCATGTAAACTTAAAACTAGTCACACCACTTACACACCCAATATGAAATTGCCTTTTTCACAGATTTAGCTTAAATAATAAGAAAAGTTTAAATCAATTTATTTGTTACTCATATTAGGATAAAGAAGGGCTAAATTCTTAAGGAAGAGAAGGGGGTAGCCTTTTCATCAAGGCATATCATCAAGATTCACTAAAAAAGCAAAGAAATAAAAAAACCATAGACTAGAAATTAAAAAAGTAGAGTTTTTATCTTACATGGAGTTTTGTGAGCTTTCCTTTGGCTTGAGGGATTGAGGATTCTACTCTTGTTTGGATCAAGAGTGGCCACCAATTCTTTTAGAGAGGATTTAGTCAAAAACAATTGAATTATCAAGTGAATTCAATGTATTTGACTCTGGGGAGGAGTAGAGTAACAGTGCATAAACACTATTAACCTTTTACAAAGAGGGAGGCTTCTATTTATAGGAAAAAATGAGCCTCTAACCAAGCAAACTGATTCTAGAATTTTCCAGATCAGTTTGGTCAATTTTTGACCATTTTTGGGTCAGTTTAGCTTACTTTTTGGATCTAGTTGAAACAGGAGAGAGGAGAGATCACACACACAGGAGCAAACCCTAACCATAGAGGGAAGCCATCTCCCTTCTCACACAATGCATAAAGCCATAATCCATAATACACAACACACACTATGTATTGTGTCCACACACAACTAACCCTAGCTAATGTCCACACACTATGACCAGCTGGACGCGGTCATTTATGTCTCACACATGTTCCTACCTAACATGCCAGCACATAGCACAACTGGCACACGTTGACATCGAGCTTGAATCTCAACAGTCCCTCTCAAGCTCATGATATACTACCATAGATGAAGATGTAGATGAGCTTGGGCTATCAAAGCTCTCAACACTCCCCCTCAAGCTCATCCCACATACTCCCAACATAGTACAGAAGTACTCAAACTTCTCCTTGCTAAGTGGCTTTGTAAAGATGTTAGCCACCTGCTCTTCAGTCTTCACATACTGCAGATCCACTGTACCATCCAGCACTTTTCTCTAACAAAGTGATAATGGACCTCTATGTGTTTGGTCCGCACATGAAAAACTGGATTCTTGGCCAACTGTATGCTGCTCATGTTGTCACAATGAATGACAACCTTGCCATTAATAGGCTCACCCAAATCAGCCAAGAGACTCTTTAACCATACTCCTTCACATGTAGCAATGGCTGCACCCCTGTATTCAGCCTCTATACTAGATAAAGCAACAGTAGGTTGCTTCTTGCTACTCCAACTCACCACGACACGTCCAAGTGTAAAGGCATAACCACTAGTAGACCTCCTATCATATGAGCTACCTGCCCAATCTGCATCTGTGTAGCCATGTATATCCAAGCCTTTACCATGCTCATAAAGAAGACCATAATGTGCAGTGGTCTTTACATATCGCATAATGCGCCTCACTGCATCCAAATGAGGTTTTTTAGGGCTCTGCATAAATTGGCTTACTAGCCCCACAGCATAACTGAGATCTGGGCGTGTGATAGTCATGTAAATGAGACTTCCAACCATCTTTCTATACATAGATGGATCATCCAACTCTTCACCAAAATCAGCCTGTACTCGTTGGCTTACACCTGTCATGCCATATTTTGCCAACATATCCAATGCATATTGGTGTTGCACTAACCATGTACCTGCATGGTCTTTGATCACTTCAATTCCAAGAAAATATCTTAATTCACCCAAGTCTTTCATGTCAAACTGCCCACTCAATGCCTTCTTGACATGCATGACATCTGTAGCACGATCTCCTGTGACAATCAAGTCATCCACATAGATGACAAGTAAGACAATCCCATGATCTGTTTTCTTCACATAGAGTGAAGAATCTGCTGTAGAAACCTGAAATCCAAGGGAGATAAGATATCGGCTCATCTTATCACTCCAAGCACGAGATGCTTGCTTCAAACATATAATGCTTTCTTTAATCTGCATACATGAGTGGGATATCTTGGGTGTATATATCCTTCTGGCTGTGCCATATAAACTTCTTCTTGTAGATCACCATTTAGAAATGCATTTTTCACATCCATTTGATGCATTTCCCAACCATTTGCTACAGCCATAGCAATGACTGCTCTCACTGTTCCCATCTTTGCAACTGGACTAAATGTTTCATCGTAGTCCAAGCCTTGGGTTTGTGCATAACCCTTAGCTACCAGTCTCTCTTTATGGCATTCAATGGAACCATCTGACTTGCATTTCACTTTGTAAACCCATTTGCAACCAATGACATTTTTGTCTTGTGGTAATGCAACTAAATCCCATGTTTCATTATGAACCAATGCGTCCATCTCAACATCCATTGCCTTCTCCCATACATGCTTCCCAATAGCTTCTGTATAGTATGTAGGTTTCACATGCTTCACCAAAGAGGTCATATATGCATAATGCATAGCAAAATCACAATATGTCAACCTGTCAAGTGGATACCTAACACTTTGGGCTCTCCGCAATGCATGCGGATCACTCTGAACACATATCACTCTAGCATGTGGAGGCACATATCTATCCTGCCTTGCACCAGGTGTGCGTAAAACTGGTATGCCAAGTTCCTCATCCAAACTCTCTGAACTTGATGACTCATAACCTGTAATTCCAATTCCTTCAACTTTCTTTTTCCCTTTATCCACAGCACTACTCCCAGTGCTCACACTCTCATGCCTCAAGCGTCCTGACCATGGACGTATAGTGCTACTCTCAGACTCTGCTGGCCCAGACATAGAAATAGAACTTGCTTGTGGCAAGTTCACATGCATATCATCCTTAGCTTTATACCAACTAGCAAGTTCATCAAACACCACATCTCGTGAGATAACCACTTGCCTAGTTTGTGGATTGTAACATTTATATGCCTTGCGATCCTGTGCATATCCAACAAACACACACTTCTCTGCCTTAGGATCCAACTTCCTCCTTCTCTCGTCAGGCACATGTGCATAAGCTATGCAACCAAACACTTTGAGGTGTCCAATGTCTGGCCTAAATCCTGTAAGCGGCATCTCTGGCATACTTCCATGTATGGCTGCTGTGGGTGTCTTATTAAGTATATACACTATGGTGGCACATGCTTCTGCCCAATAATAGTCTAGCATGCTCTTTTCATTAAGCATCGCCCTGGCCACTTCACAAATGACTCTATTCTTCCTCTCAGTAACACCATTTTGCTGAGGTGTATACATGCAAGTTAACTGCCTTCTTATGCCATGCTTTCTCAAGAAATGCTCAAAAGCATGTGAGGTGTATTCACCACCTCCATTTGTCCTCAAACATTTTATCCAAGAGCCATATTGCTTCTCTGCAAAAGCTTTGAAATCCATAAACTTTCCCAACACTTCACTTTTCTCTCTAAGAAAGTAAATCCAAGTCATTCTACTGAAATCATCAATGAATGTCACATAATATAAGCTGCCTTTAATGGATAGGTACTAGGGAAAAGAGTTCCCAGGCCCCCTAGCTGGATATTTATGCAAAGGCTATGATGACCCATAAAAGGCCAACTTTCACCTCGGATTGAGTGGTCCGTCAATGCATTGACCAATGTGGAGCTTGGTTAACTAGACACACCACTTACACACCCAATATGAAATTACCTTTTTCACATATTCAGTTGTCTTTAAAACAATCTTTTAATGAAATTATAGTATCACTGATCATAAACCTCCAAAATATCCGATTGAATCCTAATTTTTAATTTTTCCTTCATCGGTGTACCTATGGCATCATTGGCAACCAGAACGCTCACCACTCGGGGGACCTTTTCAATAGTTCCTAGCTCATAGTACCCAATAATATATTCACTTATAAAAATCAAAATAGAATCTCCGTTGAAGATCAGCAAGATCAACCAACAAGATCCATATAAAAGAGCCATGGACTCATCCGTTTGAGGACCAGCAAGGTCAATCAACCAGATCCATGCCCGAATTCAGAAAACAACTCTTACTTCTTGTTCTTATATCTTCCACGATGCACATGTGGGTATCTTCGGTGACCCAGAGCCCGAGCACCGTATGGTCAGCACCCTCTAGGATCCTTCGCAGGTCACCTAGAGCTTCACTCATAGGCTGCTTCCTTGGTCCCTCATCCACCGTACCGGAAGCTCACCATTTAAATCAAACCGAGGCTAGTCAAGACCTCGGCCGACCTTGCTACGCGAGACATCCTCCATTGACTCTCCGTCAGCTGTTGTAACTTTATCAGATAGGTCTTCATGACCTCATTTGATCTTTCTTTTATTTCAGAGGGGGGAATAATTATAAGATCAGAAGGGAAGGTTCTTACACCTGTACACCTCAAAAGCTGGAGGGAGGAATCTTACATGCAAGGAGGTAGCTGGGGCCGAGGGAGTTGAAGGGAGTTTCATAGTCATGTCAAGCCTCTCAATGATAGATAAAGGAATTGCTAACGTTGGAGGTATATCTGTAATGAAATTTACCAGCGGTGGCTTGGGGGTGATTGTGTCACATAGGACTTTTTGCTTCCGTTTTTCTTGAGTAATCTTAACAGTAGATGTTGCCTTGGGTGCCCATTGAAGGGTAGGTTACTGAGGCATCAAATGAGATAGGGGTTTAGGTTGGAGAGGTTTGGGGATCCATAGGGTATGATTGCCTTCATAGTAATGTGTACCAAGAAGAAGAGATTTTGGGATCCACCGAAGGGTTAAGTGCTTGGGTTTAGGGTTCGGTCGAGGGGGTCAGAGTGCCTAGGAGGGCGCGTAGATTTGTGTTAATCTTGTACCTTGTAGGGTTGAGGCTGGCAAATGAGGGGCTTACACTGGGGGGGCAAGGTGGGGTTTTTCTTTATTTCTTCAATTTATCTCCTCCCTACATTTGGATTAATCTGATTGGTCCCTCAGAACCTTAATCCAAAATTTTTCAAAAAATCTGGACCCTTAGGCTAAGGTCTTTTGAGCAGATTATAATTTATTTCTAATGCACCTTAGGAAATTCTTTTTAAACTTCTATTTTGTGAGAATTTAATTTAATAAGAAAGGATATTTTTTCATCCAAAGATATCTAAAAACTAAGTTATCTCTCTCTAGAATATTTTCTCTTTCTAGGACAAAACAGGTAGAAACAAGATCTTTTATTATTCTAAAAAAGGAATTGATTTAGAGGGGAAGAAACTGGACATCTTGAGGGGCTAGGGAGGCATCTTACATAATCTCCCACTTGAAAAACGTGAGATGTCCTCATCTCACAAACTGGGGGTAATCCCGCATCAGTTCGGCTTCTTTCTCCCAGGTGGCATCTTCAAAAGGATAGAACTTCCATTTGACTAATAATTCTCTTAGAATTCTATTCCTCACAACCTTCTCTCAAACACCAAGGATTTCTTCAGGTTGGAGTTCCATCAGCCCTTGGGTTGAAGAAGTTAAGAGTTCATCATTAAGCACATGATTTGGGCTCGGTACATACTTCTTAAGTAAGCTGACATGAAATACATTATGTACTTTGAGATGAGGAGGCAGAAGAAGTTCATAGGCTAAGTCACCTACTTTCTTTGTAATCAGATATGGCCCACAGTATTTGGGAGATAACTTCTTGTACTTCCCAAGAGATAGAGAACTTCTTTTAGGGTGTACTCGAATGAAGACCATATCTGCTTCTTCGAATTTTCTGTCTGACCTCTTCTTATCTGCATACTACTTCTGTCTATCCTAGGTAGCTTTTATATCTTTGCGGATTAACTGCATCTGCTACTCCATGTCGTTAAGCATCTGTCTGGACATCTCGACCCTAATCAATGGGTCGGACCAAGTTAATGGTGTTAGGCAGTCTTTTCCATACAGAGCTTTGAAAGGGCTCATCCCAATGCTTCGGTGATAAGAAGCATTGTAGGCAAACTCGACTAGGTGCAGATGGCTTAGCCACTTCTTGGGTTCCCTGCCACGGCATGACCGAAGTATATCTTCGATTACTTGGTTCACCCTTTCTGTTTGACCATCAGTCTCGGGGTGGTAAGCTGTGCTGAGATCCAAGAAAGTTCCTACTGCTTTGAAAAATGCAGTCCAAAATCTTGACGTGAACTTGGGATCTCGATCACCTACTATTCTCCTGTGGGTAGGCCATGTAATCTGAAGATTTCCTTGAGGAACACTCTGGCCACATCCACTGCAGTGTAGGTTTCTTTTACTGGAATCAGATGGGCAACTTTGGTTAGTCTATGAACAACTACCATGAAGATGGAGTTGTAACTTGATTATTGCACTGAAGGTAGTCTAGTAATAAAATCCATATTGATACATTCCCACTTCATCTGGGGGCTGCTAATGGATGTAACTTCCCAGGCATTTTTACTCTCTCTGCTTTGACTTTCTGATAAATCATATTATTGCACTGAACGTAGTCTAGTAATAAAATCCATACTGATACATTCCCACTTCATCTGGAGGCTGCTAATGGATGTAACTTCCCAGGCATTTTTACTCTCTCTGCATTGACTTTTTGACAAATCAGGCATTGACGTACATGATTAAGTACATCCTTTTTTAGTCCAGGCCAAAAGAAGCTTTTCTTTACAGACATGTAGGTCTTAATGAAACCTGGATGTCTTGCAATAAGGCTATCATGGGCTTCATTCAGAATTTGACCCTTAGTTCCCTCATCATTCGGAATGCATAGCCTGCTATTATAATACATAATTCCATCATCCAGGCTCTACCCTTGAACTCAGTTCAACTCCTGAGGAGTTTTGCTTTCCTGCATAAGTAGGGTAGCAATAGGGCCAAAGAATCTATCCTGCATGATCTTCTCATTAATCAATGGATTTGAGACCACTATGATTGCAAGCAAGGAGGCTTTTCTGCTGAGGGCATCTCCTACCATATTTTTTTTGCCTAGGCGGTACTTGATTTCAAAATCAAATTCCTGCAGGGTCTGCATCCACCTTCTTTGGTGCATGTTAAGATCCTTCTGAGTGAAAATCCACTTTAAGCTCTGATGATCTGTCATCAAAGTGAATCTTTGACCCAGTAGTAGGTAATGTCTCCACAACTTCAAGGCATAGACTATTGAAAGTAGCTCCAGGTCATGGACATCATAATTTCTCTTATGCGTTCTGAGTTTTCAAGATTCATAGGCCACTGCATGACCTTCCTGCATGAGCGCACCTCCCAGGGAAAAACCACTAGCATCAATTACTACCTCAAAGGGTAGAGAGAAATCTGGCAACTTCAGAACGAGATTGGTTACCAAGGCGGTCTTTAGCTTATCAAAAGCGCTCTGACACCTGGCAAGCCATTGGAACGGGGTATTCTTCTTGAGAAGATTAGTCAGGGGGAAAGCTATGAGAGCATACTTAGGTATAAAAATTCTATACCAACCAGTTAATCCCAAGAATCCTCTGACTTCTTTCACTGTCTTTGGTTCAGGCCAATCTATGACTGCCTGGACTTTTGCGGAATCTGGAGAAATTCCGTCTTTCGATACCAGAAAGCCCAAGTATTCAACATGGTCGATAGAGAAAGTGACTGTGGATGCCCGTTGGTGAGGGGGGTGGTGATAGCTTTTGGGGATCCACAATGGAGATGTTCCCTCATAGTTGCCTTGTCTGGCAAGAAGTTGCTTGGGCACCCAGCGGTGAGATATCGAACCCTATGAAGATTTGTTAGCAGTTTTAGTTTGGTTAGTATAAGGTGGTGTGGCAGCTACTTGTGATTTGACCATGCCTGTACTCCTTGATGGCTTAGCTTGAACAACCTAATCCAACTCTTGCATGGCTATATTGGGCAGATATGCTAAACTAAGCATATATAACGATGTAATCTCTTGCCCATTTGTCGTGGCAAATCTCATACTAGTTTTTCTAGGCAAGATGTCCAATGTAGCGAGGATATGCATCTAGTTCTGAAAGTCTTCTGGCTATGGAAGTGGTGCACAATCCTCACTCTCCTTTTCATCTTCCAGTGTTTTATGGCAAATCTCATACAAGTTTTTCTAGGCAAGATGTCCAATGTAGCGAGGATATGCATCTAGTTCTGAAAGTCTTCTGGCTATTGAAGTGGTGCACAATCCTCACACTCCTTTTCATCTTCCAGTGTTTTATGGCATGTTTGGCATAGATGGTCTTTTGTAGTTCGTGTAGTTGTGACTAAGTCCTCTGCAAATGGTCTGCCACTCATGGGGTGCACTTTCCATGTGCATAGATTGATCTTGAAGGTGAGATCTTTTCTCCGAATGTAGATATGGTTAGTATCCCAGTCATGGATCATTTTGGATTCTCACATAAAGGGTATGCCAAGGATGCAGTCATATATGAAACTGTCTGACGTCCAAAATTCGTCACCACAAAGGTGTGGCGATAGGTGGTTCACAGAATCTTAATTTTAAGATCCTTTAATAGACCAATGGGTCTAGCGGTGGCTCCATCAGTGAGTTTAACTAACAATCAGGTGTTATCCAAGGCAAGTGCTCCCCATTTTTCCCAGCATTATTTGGTCACAATGCTCACTCCGGCTCCTCCATCCAAGATTTTTGTAACTTGGTGGCTGTCAAAAGTTATTGGCAAGGCCGCATTAAGTTCATCGCCTTCAAAGTATTGTCCAAGCTTGTTCACACTCGAACGGTAGGAGTCCCTTTTACCTTAAGAGGTATGTGAAATTCTTCTTCCTCAGATTCATCAAAACAATCTGGCTCCATGGTCTCATGCATGCCTGCCCTGAGATGTCCTTCCATCCAATCTTTCAGGTCATTCCATAAGCTTGGGCTACCTTGGAGCAAGGTACCGATCGAGATCTAGACCTGAGAAGAGAGGAACAAAGAGAGGCCTACAATGTCTCTTGGGGCAGAGGAAGTCCTTTGAGGAAGGGTTAGGTTTGCATTATCTCAAGCTTTTTGAGGTCTATGGGATGGGAACATGGATTTCTGCATTAGTTCCCTATGGTGTTCATCTCCTAGGCCTCCGAGATATTCTGCCACCCTATCTTTCAGTTGGGGGATAGCTTCTTCTTTTGTTAGCTCTAGCGGGAGTGGTTGGTCTAGAAGTTTGCAAGGATAAACCTAAGCCTCATGCACAAGTCTTTGGCTTGAGACTGACGGGCATGGTTCAAGGTAGGCAGTAGGGGGGTCAGCTTCCATCTAAGCTTGGCACTCACGAGCTAACTCTTGGGCAGTTTAGAGCCTCTCTTTTTCCTCAATAGGATTTTAGATAGTTGAGGGGGGTCAATGGGTTCTTAGGTGCAAGCGACTGCATATAGCATATCTTCTTCTTTAGATGAAGAAGTCAAGATAAGTTGTTGTGCCTAAGTCAGAACCGCCTTTTTTGATAATCACTCGGCTCTCTCCCTTCCCAACCTTGGTGGCCTTCTTTCATGAGCGTGCCGAGTTATTTGAGCTTGTTCAAAGGTTCTTATTTGGTCCTGAATTTGAGAGGTTAATGCCTCTGTAGCAGCATGTGCTGTGGCCCTTTGCCTATTCTACAGTCTGGTTACTGCGTTAAGGGGGACCGCTCGAATGAAACCATCTCTCACACTCAGTAGGTTAAGGCTACTATTGGGATTTTCTTCATGAGCCTTTCCCATTGTTCCGAGTCTTAGCGAGCAATCTTTGTACATATGGTTGATACCACATCCAATGCACAGTGGTGTCAAGGTTGGAGCACCTTGTGTTGGAGCACTCGCTGCTCTATTCACGTTGGGACACGTAGCCACTCGGTGAGTTCCACCACAATCATAACACTTACGGCATTCTTTTTGTTGCTCGATTCATATCCCTAGCTCGCAATATCAAGGCTACAAGGTATATTGGATACATTTGATCCCCCTCCATAACATAGTGAGTGAGAATTTGTGAGGGCGGACTCATGGGCTCTTGGGTTTCATAAGTGGGAGTCTCTAGGATTTCACACTCATTCCCATCCTCAAAGAGTTATGTCAGGGTTATCTAACGAACTCGTGTGACTTTGGGTAACAGAGGCTGTGGTGGGAGAACTATGGGTGGTAGGGGCATCTCAGGGACTCTCATGAATCCTCTTTGGGCCACTTTATGGCTAGGTTGGTGGGGCGTTGTGATGTGCAAGGGCTGGCAAAGCCAATGGTTGCCTGGGGTTTGCATGTAGTACCTGGGGCATTGCTCGAGCCAAAGCAGCCTTGTGATGGTAGCAGTTAGAGATCTCGTGGTTGCCCCATTTCACACACAATAGGTACAATAGAGGCTTGGGCAGGGTCTCAGATGAGGACATTCGGTGCCAGAATGGTTTTCTCGACAGGTTGGGCACCATATGAGTTCCCTTCTAGGATAGAGATGTGGATGGCCCCCTCAATCCCGGCCTTGGCTGATTCTCCATTGTTGGGTCATCTGTTGTAGAGCGGCAGCTAGTTGCTCCACACTTTGTCTAGAAGTGGATTCCTTACCCTTTTCATGAGGCTTTGTGTTGGTGGTCTTGAAGGAGGCTTCTGATGTACCTTCGTGGAGCTATCAAGAATGTGTTCCCTTGAAGTTACCCTCAAACTTCAAAGCACTCCTGCAACATTGTTCAAAATAGGTGTGACCCAAAGCGAATAAGGAGTTGTGTAGGGGAATATCTTCGAGTCCTTCCAAAAATCTCCCAATTAGTCTCTCATCATCAAAGAGCTTGTCTACGATATTACAGTGTGAGTGGAGATATCTGACTCTATTTATGTAATCTGTGATGGTTTCGCCCTCATTCTGTTTGACATTATTGAGCTGTTCAACATGGCTCCATCGGGTACCTTGGCGGGAGTACCCTACCTTGAAAGCTTCTTTTCGAGCCTCGAAGGAAGCTTTATCTTTCGCTTTTAGGGATCTAAACAATTGGCCCGCTTTGCTATCCAAGGTGAGGCCAAAGGCGCTTATCTTGGTCTAATCGTCTATATGGCAAAATGCTTCACAGATTTGATTAAACATCTCTAGGTGAGTAATGGGATCACCTGTCCCATCAAACTTCGTGATCAGCTTTGCTGGTTTGGTTCTTTCTTGCTTAGGTTGAAGTGGTGCATGGGGTATTAATGCCAGTGGCTACCCCCCTCTCTATTTCCATAGCAATTCTTTACATTTCAAGTGTCAACCTCGTCATGCTAGTGCAGGTGGTGCAGTTTGTGGAAGAGTGGGACCGGTGGATAGTAGGCAAGTGGGGGTCTTTGTTCTCTGGGAGGATCTGGTTGTGGTCCACGGGGTCATGTTTGGTACACTGGGTACTTCTAATAGGCACCACGGCCCTATTGTGGTGATGGGCTTGGGTAGGCCCATTCTCTCTGGTGTGATGCCTCGGGTTTCTGGGAAGATGGACCTGGTTCTTAGTTTGGCAAGGTTTTCAGGGCTCAGAATGAGTCTGTCGCCCTTGAGACGAGTATGGCTCTCCAGTCTGGTACCTGGACCTGGGGGGTAGGCCCATTCTCTCTGGTGTGATGCCTCGGGCCTCTGGGAAGATGGACTTGGTTCTTAGTTTGGCAAGGTTTTCAGGGCACAGAATGAGTCTGTCGCCCTTGAGATGAGTATGGCTCTCTAGTCTAGTAACTAGACCTGGGTTTGATGGCTGTCGCCTTAGCCAACTTCCACTCTAGGGTCTAGAGGTGGAGTGGCCACACTTTCTTGAGGTTGATCCATATTTCTCACCCCAGGCTATGGTTCTACTGCCTGTGTGTTTCCCAGGATAAAATTGCAAAGCCTTGATCCACTACTAGGGAGCTCCTCACTCTTGCTAGTACTGTCAAAGACAAGCACCGTTCGACTCCACACGTTCGACTCCACATGGTATTTACCAATGGGTTCGATCCAATTTGCGAAGGGGCGTCTAAAGATCTTACTTCGTCTCGAAGAGAGGGTTATTTCTCACAAACCTACCAGAGCGTAGGTGCATGGGAATATAGATTCACAACTCTGAACCCCCAAAGAAAATATATATATATATTTTTTAAGGAACGGTTGTACGCTTGTGAGCGAACAGGAGTATGCTCCTTAGTGAGAGAAGGAAAGAACGTTCGCTTCTCTACTAGCAAGCTGGTGTCGCGGGGCATTCCTTTCAAGGTTGGCACGTGCGTTCGCTTCAGGTTCAGGAAGGAACGAGTGTGCGAGTTTATGAGACAGCTAGAATGGGCATGGCAAGGTGGAAAAGGAAACTCGAACGAGCGTTTGCTTCTGGTGAGAGAAGGAACGGACATTCAAGATAAGATCGATTGGAATGGGAGTGGCAAGGTGGTAAAGGAAACTTGAACGGGAATTCGATTCTGGTGAGAGAAGGAACGAGCATGGCAAGGTGGTGCCGCAGGCGTTCACTTTAAGGTTAGAATGGGTGTTTGCTTCCGGTTCATGAAGGAACAAGTGTGTGAGAGTTGGAACAAACGTGCTCTTGTGGGCAAACGGCCATGGCACTATCAGCAGCAGCAGAGATTTTTTCAAATTTGACTTGCTTGCTACAGGTCTAAAAGCCAGTCTGACAATATAAAATTTTCCTTATTTAATTGCACTTTAATGCACATGAGGCCTAGTTAAATGCAATTAAACTAATTTTAATGCTCTTGCCAAATTTAAGTAGGAAATCTAACTGATTTGGGTTGCAGGCAAAAGGAACGGGTGTGGCAGAGTTGGAACGGGCATTCCCTGAAGTTGCCATAGATGTTCGACTCTCAGAGATGCTTGGCAGGATGGAATTTCGCCTAGGAGCCTCTCCAATCAACAGCTGATTTAGGCACCTTCCCAGGGTCTTTTGATGTTTTTGTTTTTACAAGGAGCTAGAGCTAGTCTCTAGCTACTTTATTGATAACTATAATGCATGGTTTAAGGTAATGGATTGAGATTAATTGAATGATTAAAGAAAAGTGAAAACATGATGAAAAATGCAGAAATTGAAAATTGCTTGTATGTTGGAGGACAATTAGGGGCACTTACTTGCTTCTTCCCCGCTCTCGGTGAAGACTTGAATGCTCTGATGCTCAAACAATGATCCAATCTCCGGGTAATCTCTGACAAAACACAATGAACAATGTTAATCAACCAACCGATGGTTCAAGCTCTAGCTAATGAATCAAGTACATAACCCTAAGCCAAATGCTAATCCCCGGAAGCGGTGCCAAAGATGTTCATGGTTTAACATGCTAACTCACAAACACAAGAGAGAAGAAGAAGAGAGTGCTTGCAATGGTCGAATCCGGTGACTTGCACTTGGCCAACCCTATTAGGGTTAACTCCCCGATGTGAGGCTGCTAGGGACTCACTCTACACTCTCTTTGTGTCACCCAAAGAGAGATCCAAGCAAGCTAGGTAGGAGCAAGAGGGTAGGAGCAATGGAGAGCTCAACCTCTACCTCATGCCAATCGTATGCGAACATGGAGAGCAATGAGAAGGGAGTGAAGGAGAGAAGGGAGAGCAACACCATTCCTATTCACATACACCAACAATCTCAAGCAAGCAAGCAAACTACCATAAACTCAAGAGAGAGTGAGAGAGAGAGAAAGAAAAACTCAATTGAGATAAATGAGATTGTCCCCTTTCATAATCCATAAAATGTCTTATACACATGAGCTCACTTTTTACAATGTCTTATATACATGAGCTCACTTTTTACAATGGTCGGCCGCCCAATTACAAATCTTCCTAGTTTAACTAGCTCTATGTACATCTCTTCCTTAATGACCGGCATTACATAAGTCGTAAGCTCAGTAATCCCTTGTCTCATTTACAATTGGCGCTTAGCGCGATTACAAAAAAAGGTGGATGACAAGAGTAATGTGGTAGCCATGCAAAATGTCATGTTAACTAGAGTGGTTAACACTTAATATTTAGGAGCATATTTAGGGAATTTCCCTCCTCACATGACGGGATTACCAATATATAGTGCCGGCTCCCATTACATAAGTGTGCAGACATAGTTGTCGTAGGAATGTGTGAACCAATATGTGGTTATAGATTGAAACCAAATGAGCTTTGATGTGACCAAACTTTGGAAGAGTGCCCAAATGAGCTTGGATGGTTACCAAACATTGTAAGAGTAAGGGTGGAATCCACATGTACACACTTATAAGGCTTGGTCATTAGAGCATATTTATTTGGAATGTGTGAGAGCGAAATGTGCAGGCCACACACCTACTTTTCAATGTGTCATGGCCTTAGAGAGCCCCCTTAGAATTGGTCCTTTGTCTTGTATGTGTAACGGAGCACATTTTGTTAAAATTTGGCATTGGCCCACACATTGCAAATAGAGCTTGGATAGTGACTAAAATTTGCAAGAGTGATACATTTACAAAGATTGGTTCACTACCAAAGCATATTTTATTGGAATGTGTGTGATAATCTCCTACAATTTAATGTATTGTGGCCTTAGAGAGTCCCCTCAGAATTGGGCCTTTGGCCCATGGATTGCTACCAAATGAGCTCAGATGGTGACCAAAATTTACAAGAATGAGGTTGTAGTCCACATGTACACACTTGCAAAGTTTTGTCTCACCTATCGAACCACATTTGACCACATTTAGTGGAAATGTGCAGGCGAATGCCTACTTTTCAATGTGTGGTGGCCTTAGAGAGCCCCCTTGAAATTGGGCCTTTGGCATGCACATTGCAAACAAATGAGCTCATCTAGTAACTAGACTGAGGGTGGGGTCCCCATGTATGCCCTTGTGAATTTTGTTCTCTAATTCGAGCACATTTGATCAAAATGTATAGGACAAACTCTTGCTTTTCAATGTGTCTAACTTTGGAGAGTCCCCTCAAAATTAGGCCTTTGGCCTACACATTTTAACAGAATGAGCTCGGATGGTGACCAAACTTTGCTGGGTCCACATATATATACTTTACAAAGTTTGGTCTCACTACCATCAAAACACATTTTGTTAGAATGTGCAAGCTAGAATCCTGCTCTTCATTATGTTTAACCTTAGAGATTCCCTCAAAATTGGGCCCTTGGCCTTCCATTTGGAACACCTTTACCTCTACCTACACTTGTCTTGTTTCATTCTATATTCAGAGTAGGTATGGTTGTTGCCTTGGTCATTTTCAACTCAGTTTGGCTAAATTTTCTTTATCCTCCATACAAGAGCAGGTGTGGTGTTGGCTCTATTGGGGAGTTGATGCTGCAAGCTCTCACATTTCTTTGTATATTGATTCGAACTTAGTGTGGTTTGGCCATGGGCTTTGGTTTGGGTACTCGTATTGCTGTATTGCCTTGATAGTAGCCTTGTGCTCGTAGTAGGTCCTTTCGGACCCAATGCTGATGACAACAATCTCATGAGGCCTTTGCAAGTGCTTGGAGTTCTGCCACACTTAGTAGGTGCTAGCAATGGCCGACTTTTGAATTGTGTTTGTCCTTGAATACGTTTATTACTCATTGTCTCCTTCCTCTCTGGTTGATCCTTGAGTTGATTCTTGAGCACCCATTTATGTGTGCCTTTGTATGTTGGGTATTGTGTAGGCAAATTCAACACAATGGGTGCAGATTCTGTTTTCCGAGGTATCATCTCTGCAGTGATTTGTTTCCCTTGATTTGCTGAGTTCCATAATGGTATGGACATAACCTTCTCACCGATGCTCAGCGATGCTGTTCTTTCTTTCCATTGGATATTGCACTTTTTGGCACAGATCCAGGATCGTCCTAGGATCATCTCTCTTCCATTGTACATGTAGGCATCACAAACACCTTTCCAACCAAAGGATTATTATTGATGGAAATATTAACATTTAAATACCCATTCGGCCTTTGTGGTTGTTACGTGCACACTACGAACTTGCGCATCTGTGTGTTCAAGGTGTGGTCTCCCTAAGGCTATCCAAGTATCATGTGAGATTAAGTTGTGGCTAGGGACCCTGTATCTATTAATGCAACACTTGTTGCAATACCCTTAGCTGTTGTTGTGAGTCCCAACTTGAGTCGTGTTGGCTCAATGTTTAGATCCCCTTCGTCTCCCCACAAGGGTTATGGACGCCATGTTGACATGAATCAAGCCTTTTTGCATTTTAGCTTTGACTTGCCTAGCCTTAGATTCATCTTGCGCTTTTTGCTGGATTTTTTCTTTTGCCAGTTGTTTTTGTTGTTTTAAGAGGTGTTCTTGCAAGAGCATCTCTTGGGTTAATGGTCCAAAATATTTTTTCAGTTTATTCCCATGACATAGCCCTCCATTTGGATGTCGTCAATCGTTTCTATTCGGACAGTATCACACCATGCTTGACCCAGAAATGGCACTTCAAGGGGTTTAATGATATCCGATATAATCGGCAACATTCAGACACTTTCCTCAAGCAGGTCAAATGATCTTCCCATCGAGAATGTGCACATAGATCATCAATAAACACTTCCAACCACTTTTGCAAGTAGTCCTTAAAAACTGCGCACATCAATCGTTGAAAGGTTGCCTGGGCATTTGTGAGACCGAACAGCATGACCTTGTAAGCAAATGTCCCCCACATTGTGTTGAAGGCTATCTTATGTTGGTCTTCTAGTGCTATGGACACCTGATTGTACCCGGAAAACCCATCCAAGAAGCTGTACACTTCCCAACCACTCTTTCCAAGACATGTTCAATATAAGGTAATGGTCCTTCCGAGTGGCCACATTTACTTTTTTAAGATCAACACGTACTCTCAGTTTCTCATTCTTTCTAGGCACTATCACAATAGGTGATAACCAATCCGTATGTTCGATCTCATAGATAAAGTCTACAGCAATGAACTTGTCAATTTCCTGCTTTACAATTACTGCATACTTTGGATTCATCTGGTATGGTTTCTGCCTGGTTGGTCTTGAGCCTTCCGTTGATTGGAATCGTATGTTGTACCACCTCCGGCGGTACCCCTTTCATTTCCTTGTAATTCCAGGCGAAACAATCCTTATATTCCTTGAGGAGAGCAATGAGTTCTTCTTCCTCTGCAGACAGTAGGAGTCAAATCCTTAGCAATGTATACGGGCCGTGCTTCTTCCCCTGATCCCATAATATCAACCTCCTTGACTTCTGCCAGACATCATATGATGCCGACAGCCCTTCCTCTTTTATCCTAGTGGCTGTTAGCCGGACCACTCTCCGATCATCTACTATATAGTTCTTGAAATGGTCGGGTATACTGAAAGCACATTTGTTTGTCCTCATTGTCCTTTTTGGCTTTTGCCATGATCTTCTTAGCCTCACGCTCTGCCTCAGCTAAGGCTTTGTTGTGTTTTCGGCGTCCCGCTTTTGTAAGCTTGGGTGTATCGGTTTCTTGAAGGGTGATTTTCTCTTGGTGCCTCCCTTCCAATGAAATTTTGCTCAACTCCTCGCCCCAGCCCTTTGAGAATTCATCGTGTACCTTTATAGCCTCAAGGTATCTCAACCATTGGGCATCCATAGGTCTGCTCCGCAGTAGGGTGTTTCGTTGGCCTAGGTACCGTTTTTGTCTCTACCATCGCCTGAGGCGTTGGACACTAGACAGCTTCATCCCATAGTACCTTCTGTACTTGATGCTTCCCCTCCTGATTCCTCATCCATGGTTTGCCAATTAACCATGCAGATAGAAGTTATGGGGACGGTTCCAAATTCCAAATACTCGGTTCCCTTGGGTTGTATTACATCAATGGTAGCCAACACATGCATCCAATTTTCACTAAAGTCAGGGGAAGGTAGTGATGCCTACATTCTTGTTTCCTCCTCATCCTTGGTCTCCCCCTCTGTAGGTTGGCATATCTGTAGGGATGTGGTTCGCTCCGTTGTGACCAAGTCATTACCGAACAATTGAACAATTGCCCTTCCATGGGATATGCTTTCCATGCTCGTAGATCAATCTTCAAGATTTGTGAGTCCTTGCGTACATATACATGATCCAAGGCCCAATCATGCACCAATTTGGATTCCCTCGTGAAGGGTCATCCCAATATTATGTCATGGGTATCAGGTTGGCTTAGGAAGTCCATGACCACAAATGTATGATGATAGCGAAACGTAAAAAGTCTGAATTTAACATTTTCCAAGAGCCCAATGGGTCTCGAAGATGTTCCATCAGCCATCTTAACGATTAGATCTGCTCTTTTTAGATAAGGTTTCCCCCAGTTTTCCCAGCAACGTTTGGTAATGATGGTGACACCTGCTCCACCATCCAGGATAGCCAATGCTTGGTATCCATTATGATGAATTGGGATGGTAGCATTCGTGTCGTCACTTTCATAGTAGTGTCCTAGTTGGTTAACTGGTATCTTAATGACTCGCGTTTCCTTGGTATGCTTCAAGGGCCAAGGGTGGCACAGTCTCATCAATATTATCGGCTGGCCTTAGACCTCCCTCAACCCATTCTTTTACATCTGTCCATAAGGTGGGTGAATTGCGTAATAGTTGCCCCAAGGGCATCTGGACAGGTGTGGATAGTACGGCCGCGAGGCTTCCTATATCCTTGGGTTCCTTGGATATAGAGGGTTCTTCCCATGTAGGTGTCTCGTATTCTTCCATGGGGAAGGAATGGATGGATCCCCCCAGCTCATTTTCCTCAAACATTCTAGACATTGTGTTTATTTGGGAGTCCTCTTCTATCCCCTCCGGAATCAAGGTTGGCATGTTCAAGACCCTATTCCGAGGTAGTTCATCTCGTGATAGATGGTATCCCTTACTCGATTGGCCCTTGGCTTAGTTTCATGAAGTTGTTGGTACTCTTCGACTAAGGCCTTGGCATCTTCTAGCTTCCTTATTTCTTCATCGGCATTGGGATATTCACCAACCCCCTTTGGAGTTGTTGGTTGTTCTCCTTGCTTTCCCAGGTCTAATCCTCCAAGATTGATACCTTGACCCCCTTCTTCCTTTGACTGTGTGGATCGGGTATCAATTGTATCTTCTTCGGATCCGTCTTGGATTGTAACCTGTGTGTCCCTCTTTCCTAATTTCTTCACTCTTCTCCTGTGGCCAGATATGGAAATAGTCACATCCGCTCGGTTCCTTCCCTTGTCTCCTAATTGAGCTTGAGCTCATGTTAGGACATTGAGTGGTGTGATCTTCCCAGATTGTCCACTAATGGTACGGATGGTGGCATGATCAGCACTAGAAGTAGAACCACTTGCTATGTAGGGACAATCTTTGATCAAATGATCAATTCCACATTTAGTGCAGGTGAGCACTGGCATGTCAACCATAGCATTGTAAAAGTCCTCTTCTCATATTTGAGTTTATTTCCTTGCCCTTCCATGTACCGTGGTTTGAAACACAGGTACTGACGTATTATTATGTAGGACGACATAGTATTCTGGTGTGACCTCACCCATGTCCTTGTAATATTCCCCACCACTAAGTTCTAATTCTCGCACTAGCTCAACATCTTCTGATGGCTCTTCAATCACTACTTGATTGATCTTAGCCTGTGGTGGTTGTGGGTGATAGAACTGGTGATGGCAAGGGTGAAGCGTCTTGTACCCGGAACATCCCCCTAGGTAAGTAGGAAGAGTTGGGTTGTCTAGCAGTGGCAGTGATCTGCATAGGTGGTGCTAGCGAAGCCAATGGGGCTCTATTTGCTGGTAGTTGTGCCACATTTTGAAACCTTGGAAATCTACACATTGACATGTCACAATTTTCCAATTTTACACAGTGCGCACAATAAAGTAATGGTCTTGCCCTTAACTATGGACATTCAGTGGTGGTATGATTTAGTCTGCACATGGAGCACCACACCAATTCCCTGCGGGGGTAAAGGTGACTATGCCCATGCCCTGACATCTCTCTTCCTTCCCTGAGCTTTAATTTTTCTAATATGGCATTGCTGAGCTCATCCACAGTCATATGTTTGACTTGCTTACTTCGAGTTCCAATTTCTTGGTGACTCGAGACACGTAAAGTCATGGTTGCTGCAAATGTTTTAACATCTTCAGGTTGTGGCAATTCTAACATGTTATCTTCATATTCGATTGCTAATTTACAGCATACATCAAGAGTAGCTGGCCTGGCTAGTACCACAGCAGGCTAGTACCAGGTAATCATGCATTTTATGGTCTCTAACCCCTCTCTTGAAACAAGGTAACAATTGATCATCTGTCAACCTTTCTCGAAGTTTGCATATTGAATTTAAGTGCTTTAGGTGAGAGACATAGTCTCTCATCGACACATCTTCCTTTTGTTTGATGTTATGTAGTTGTGCGCCATAGGGCTCCATCTGTCTCACCACTGCGTGCAAAGATGGGCACAAAAACATTCTTTAATCTTGTAAAATTAACCTTGTCCTCAGGCTTAAGGGTTCTGAACCACTGATGAGCTTTTCCTTCTAAGGTCAGCGAGAAGGCATGTATCATAGTCACGTCACTGACCGGTCCGCACACATATAGATTAAAAAATCTCTACATGTTGAATAGGATCCTCATCCCCATAGAAATTTTGGACAAGTTTTGAAATGATATGGGGTTTCATCTGGGAAGGTCGGGGTTCTAGAGTAGATCATAGTTCCCTGACCATCCCCCTACCCATCTCTGCTGCCATATTTAACAAGTCTGCCTTGTGGCCACATTAAGGTCCATGGCTGGAACGTTTCTAGGTCTTTGGGGGGGAATTGCTCCCCCCTTCTTCCTAGACCTCATCCCCTACCTGTATTGGCTCTTCTAGGTATCTCGGGTTCATAGATTGGTCTAGTTGTGGTACCCTGGTGGGATTCCCCAATAGTAGCCTCTGTGTGTCTTTGTGTAATTAAGAGCTCCATGTCTTGTAAGAATGTAGGGTGATTGACCATTAACTCAATATCCTTTTCTTGGTATAGAGTCGGTCCTCTACTTCTACAACCAAGTTAGCTATGTTACCCTCTTCTTCTCTGGTTGTAAACCCTTCCTCCATTCTGGATTCCTCATTGATGGGTTCCAAGTTCAGAATTTCTCCATCACTTCTACCTGTAGCAATTTCAGGTTCTTTTCGTGATTGGAGTGGGCTAACACTTCCTGTCTCCTTTCTCTCAGCTCTTGCCCTATGAGTATCAAGATCTTGTTTCCTTAAGCTTAATTCTCGGAGTTGTCGTTCTACCTCACTTTATTGGAGGTCCAATTCCACTTCCTCGGTGGTGGGAAATAATATTTGACCCATTCCTAGCTGCACTTTCCATATCTCGTCTAATTCGAGGGGTGTTAGTATTTGGCAGCCTAGAATTCAACGCTTGGAATGGCACTTCTCGTCCGAGTCCAGCGCTAGTTAACGGACCCATGCCCGCAGATTGCACTTCTTCATCACATGACTAGTTTGGAGACCGAAAAATCCTCGGGCGATATCAATGATCCCACTGGACTTGGTTGGGGAGTGTGGTTTATCTCGTTCCCCAAACGCAGCATATCTTAGTCTTTCTTCCATGGATTCTTCTCTTTCCGTGGTGGTCAGGTTTCTCAAAACACTCAAGTGTGTGCTTGTGGAATGTCTTGATCCCACACTTCTTTGGTAGGAAGTTCCTGGATGATTTGATGCACTATCATCAAGCGTAAGATCGTCTCCGATGAGTTTTCAGATCTTAAGTGCATGTATGTATGATTTGATAAGCTATTAATCAACCAAAATTGATTTAATTTCCGATTCTATCACTTTGTTCAAGAGGCATGAATTAATAGAGAATGTTTCACGTCGTGAAACAGCAGGACTCGGTTCACGTCATGAAACTGCAGGAAAATGGTTCACGTCGTGAATGGTTTTCCTGCACTTTCACGTGCTCAACAATTTTCCTCCTTAGGGTTAAATTTCTTCTTTTCGTCAAATTCCCTTTCCTCAGCCGACCCTCACCGCCTTAGTATTATCTATCCATCAGTTTGGCTTTCACATGAAACAACAGGATTTCTTTCACGTCGTGAAACAGTAAGTGTTTCACGCCGTAAACCGCTTCAGAAATGGTTCACGTCGTGAAGGTTCACTGTACTTTCACGTGATCCAATTTTTGGCGGGTTGCACCATGTCAGAGGTGTCAAGATAAGGGTTTCTATTTTTGGAATATAATCCCATGATTTTCGAAAAAAAATCTTGGCACTGATTTTGTGAGCGATTCGCGGCGTGAAACTGCAGGGAAATGGTTCACGTTGTGAACAACTTTCTCGCACTTTCATGTGGAGTTTTCCGCGTCGGTAATTTGTGGTTTTGGGCACATAATACTTATCCAAATGATGAAAATTAGATTGTGCCAATGCTAAAGAATGAAATGCAAGTTCCCTGGCTCAATTAATGGTCCTTTATGTTTTTGATTTTTATGATTTTTTTTTTAAAAAAAGAAGAAAACAACACCCAACTTGCTTCTTCACGTTGGTGTTTTTTATGATGCTAACTTCAAAATTAACAAGAGTAACCAATGAATCCTTTCCTACACTACTCTCCACAACATTCACAGCTTTAAAACTATAACTTTTTTTTTCTCAACCACACACACTTTATCCCTTCCTTTCCACACAATGCACTACCAGAATGCAAAGGCAATAATGAATACTATGCAATGGGAGCTGAAGCTCAAAGAGTATGGAAGAAATAAAGGTGCTTCCCCGACAACGGCACCAAAAATGTTATGGGCTACCTCACCTCCAAGAGGGAACTCTACGCATTCACCTAATGGATGAGCAATACAACACAACCGTCGTGGAGTACTTACCAATGCTTTGATCTTGAGTCCCTTGAGGCCTCCAAGCTCGCTTGTAAAGCTCCAAACTCCAAGCTCCACCTCCACACTGTCACCGTGGAGTCGCTCACACCATCACATAGACCAATCACACTCTCTCTCACTCTCTCATACAAGCATAAACACACAAGCATGAAAGAGGCACAATGCTAGAATGCTCTCACTCCTCACTCTCTTACAAAGCACAAGGGGAGAACTCTCAATAGCACAAAGGGGATTGTGTCCTTTTCATTATAAGAAAATGCCTTATATACAATTGGCTCTTATTTACACTTGGGCACCCAAAACTTACTAACTAGGCCTTGGGTGGCCAATATCTCATAATGTACAACCTTTATAGTGCCTTTGCATGACATTTATTAATGTCCTCAATTGAGGATCATGTTGTTAATCCAAATGGGATTAACACAAATCTTGCACATCAATCTGAAATTTTTGTACACTTCTTGAAATCGCACCAAGATTCTGCACAACAACCTTCTCCTTGCAATATTCCTTCAAGAACTCAAATATTTGGCAATGTAGGGTTTCAATCTTGAAGAAATAAGGACTCTAAGGATTAATCTCTGAAAAAGTATGCTCCCTAAGCAAGAAATCACTCAATACTTGTTATTGAAATTTTTATAAACTCTAATTTCGAAAATCAAGAAAAATTCAAGAAATCAAGATCAAGAACTTCAAAAAATCAAGCACCAAAGTGGATTAGGGTTTTTAAAATAGTGATTATATAAATTCAAAAATGATTAACACAAATTTCATTGCTAATCTTCTCAAATCAAGAAATTAACAAATCTAAAAATTGTGTAAAAAACATGTTCGCAGCAGCTGCACATGAGATGCTGAGGCTCTGTGTTTTGCTCCCTCACGCATGACGTTCGCTGAGGCTATGCAAATTTTTTTCTTCCTCACGAGTTCAATGTGGCTAGGTTGCACTTTTGTTGCGCTAGGCTGAAGCACTGAGTCTTTGAATAATCACAAAGGTAATGATGAAGGAATTGTTGCGCTTGCTACAATGGAGCGCTTCATGCTAAGGCACTTCGTGTTTCCTTGCATAAAGACCAATAGAGCACTTCCAGTCGAAACTTGCTTCGTGTTTCCCTCCATTGAACCTAAGAAAGGCAATGATGTTATAAGTAACTACAAAGTATCGTTTGTATGATACTGTTGTGGAAAGCTGTTTAGCTGACATCGTTAGAAACTCCTAACTCAAATCTACTGTTTTACGTGCTATAGAAAAAAATATATAATCGTCTTGCACGTTGCCCCTGAGCCTGAAGGAGGCAATGATGAGCTGAGTGAATGAACAAAAAGTGCTGTGAATCTGCTAATGGTGAAGCCACATGCATTGCAGCATGGCTACGACACAACATGAATTACCAGAATGCCTCTCCATAGATCCCAAAGACATTGATTTCTCAAAAAGGCACCTTATGGGCTGAGGTTCATTTGGACAAGTTTATGAAGCTTCTTGGTTTGGGATGAAGGTTATGAAAGAATTCCATGTGGGGACTCACAACTCTTCAAAGAAAAAGCTTCAATACTGGCTAAGCTTCATAGCCCTTTCATTGTGCAGCTCATATGACGGTCTGTTTATGAAGAAGCAAATGTGTGCCATCTAGTGATTGAGCTCTGTAGCAGCAATACTAGACATCACATTGAGAAGAAATCAAAACTAGGGTCTCCTTTTTCATTTAGAGTGGTCGTGGACATCATGCTGCAAATTATCTCCAGCGTCTTGTGAGCTTTCAACAAAGGCGTCATTTTTTATTTTGTCTAGCTGGAACTAAATAAAAGATTGAAGTATTGTAATGTGTTTGCTTGCACTTTGAGAGTGCCTTGCTGATTCACTCTAGCCAGATTCACCGAATGTTAAGGTTTTGAATCGTTTCCAATCTGCACATAAATCTTTGCAATAAACTGATTTTTGCACAATCTTCAAAACACTCCATTGTTCCACATAAAAATCTTTCAAAATTTATGTACAGAAATCTTTGAAGACTATAAACTGCTCCCAGGACTCTACATATCAACTTGTACTTTGCACAAGAACCAAAAAATCTTTGCACAACAGCTTGGAAGACTCTGCATAGTAATATGAAATTTCTGCACCAACTCTTGCACATCAATCTGAAATTTCTGTACACTTCTTGAAACTACACCAAGATTCTACATAACAACCTTCTCCTTGCAATATTCCTTAAAGAACTAAAAAATTTAACAATTTAGGATTTTAATCTTGAAGAAATAAGGTCTCTAAGGATTAATCTTTGAAAAAGTAGCTCCCTAAGCAAGAAATCACTCAATACTCGTTAAATTTTTTGTAAACCCTAATTTCAAAAATCAAGAAAAATTCAAGAAATCAAGATTAAGAAGATCAAGAACTTCAAAAAATTAAGTAGTAAAGTGGATTAAGGTAAACATGTTCGCAGAGCTGCACATGAGATGCTAAGGCTCTGTGTTTTTCTTCCTCATGCATGACGTTCACTGAGGCTATGCATTTTCTTTCTCCCTCACGATTTCATTGAGGCTAGGTTGTACTTTTGTTGCGCCAAGCTAAAGCATTGAGCCTTTGAATAATCACAAAGGCGATGATGAAGAAACTGTTGCACTTGCTAAAGACCAATTGCAACAACGGAGCACTTCATGCGAATGCACCTCGTGTTTCCCTGCATAAAGACCAAGGAGCACTTCTAGCCAACACTTGCTCCGTGTTTCCCTCCATTAAACCTGAGAAAGGCGATGATGTTGTAGTAGCTGCGAAGTATCGTTTGTATGATACTGCTGTGGAAAGCTGTTTATCTGACAACATCAAAAAGTCCCAACTCAAACATGGACTGCAAATCTATTATTTTACGTGTTGTAAAAAAAGATTATAATCGTCTTGCATGTTGTGCCTAAGCCTGAAGAAGGCGATGCTGAGTTGAGTGAATGAGCAAAAACTGATGCGAATCTGTGTTGCAGCTAATGGTGAAGCCACGTGGATGCATTGCAGCATGGCAACCACACAACATAAATTGCCAGAATGCCTCTCCATAGATCCCAAAGCCATTGATTTCTCGAAAAGGCGCCTTATTGGCTGAGGTTCATTTGGACAAGTTTATGAAGCTTCTTGGTTTGGGATGAAGCAACAACCAAGAGATCCCAAACACAAAAATTGACCTTGTAAAATTACCATTAGAGATGCCAAAACCTCACGTAATTCTACAGCCTACAAAATCACGATCGTTATTAACATTCCATGAATCACATCTGCAAAATCATGCCAGTCTATGGCATGTCTATCAAATCACGGCTATTGGTCCACCATAAAACCATTAAATTCAAAGACCACAACACCTTCCCATGCCTCTGATGCATGAGAAAATAAAAATCACCCCTATAAAATCTGTTTTCTCAAGGTTGCACTACTTCATACATGTACAAAACCCTTTTTTCCATACCATACATTCCATATAATTTTGTGCTCATTTTACAACCAACCAACATATAATACATTTTACAACCAATCATACATTATTTATAGTTTTGTGCCCATTTTACAACCAACCAACATATATTACATTTAAAGCGTCCTTACTTTATCCTATAAATTGTTCCTAGAGTCCCATACCCTATATGCAACCTAGCTTGTATGCTTGTTGTAGATGTCAGTGCTCCATTGCTTTATATATGCCATTCACCCCTTCCCCAGGCAAGTCCCCTCACTTAACACTGCCAAAATCCTCCAATTCCCTCCAAATCCCTCTATTCACCCCAATTTTTACCAATCCCCCAAGTTCTCTGATTTTCTACAATGTTTTTCATAATCTCCTAGTTTCCCACATTTCTCCAATTTCCACCCAAATCTCCTCATGTATGTTTTTAAAGTACATGAGGGTACTTAATGTGCCTATGCATACTGTGTGTACTTGTTTAGGACATATTCCAAATAATAAACAAACTATAGCTAATGTTTTTAACCATCTTGCTATTTCTAGGCATGCTAAATTGCAACTTTGGAAGAGAGGGAGGGGGGGAGGGGGGTGGGCTATGCATGGACAATTCTCTATTAGACGTTTTAGAGAAAGGGCTATGGTTAGTGTCTAAGTGCACTAGTGATACTTTGAAAATGAACTTGTGTGCCTTTTCATTGATCATGGATCAAACTCACGGTAGTGGCATCTAAATTTAATCAAAATTGAACTTGCCTTGTGTTGTGTTACGACACCTTTAAGTATCTTTTGTATAGTTTCTCAAAACAAAAAACACAACTAAGTGCATATTTCCCACGAAAGCATTGTGGTAGGTTGTTGGTTAATGGAGAACACCAAGAATAGAAAGATCACGGGTTTAATCCCTACCGCCACATCCACGAGGTGCAAAACCTATATGGCATTTCCTTCAGCACCCTCTCCTGCAATGCATCACTTGTAGGCTAAACACATTAAGAAAAAAAATTAAGTGTGTGTTACATGCTTTTGTTTTGTGGTTGTATAAAATGGACTTGTTTGTTTCAAGTCATCAAACCTCCATTCATCAGAAAGAAAGTAAACATAATAATTCCTAATAGCTTGTCATAATAGTTTCAAGTAAAATGCTTATGTAAAACATAAAGATGAACATATGTTAGCTAGATTTCTTACATTCCAAATCAATGAGAGGGAGTCTTGATATAATTATTCACTTAAATTATTGTGGGTGTATTATTTAATGCCTGCCTTTGTTGGAATTAAAACAATGCACTAGGGTACGTCTTAGTGCTCCTTTGCACCCACCCCCTTCCTTTGTTCACCACACCCTTAACAACCCATCCATTAGCCCTCCTCCTTGCTACTCTCTCTCAACATTTACTCCCATTCTCTGAGCCTCACCCCATTGCCCGTTTATGTACATAGTTGGCCTCCCACTTTGATCACCCACCTCTTATCAATGTTTTCATAGAACCTCATTCATTGTAGCTTCTGGTGAGAAAAACACAAAGAATTGATTGATGGAGAAGGCATGCAGAGAAGGAAAACACCACACATACAAATTTGCCAAAAAGGGAGTTTTGATTGCTAAAAAAGACCTCTTAAAACCGTCAAAATCCACTTCCCTACCTTGCATATTCCTAGAAAATCAATTGAATAAAAAAATAGTGACATTTTTGAGTCCTTATTTGTTCAAGTATAACCACTATGTACGAGCTATGCATCCAACACATCTTTGACTAGTTTTCACATTTCAAATCAAATAAAACGTTTCAAAGATGGAGCATTGATGTAGTTACTCCACTATCCATCCACTACACCAAAACACGAGAGTAATTAAAGCAAGTAGCAAATGGCTACGTGTATACTAGTTGTTGTGCAATACTTTGAATGGTCATAGAGAGAGCCAAAGCCTAGTGCCCAAAGCATGACCAAGAGTATGAGGCATAGGCTAGAGGAATTCACAACCCTTTACACATAGGCATTTCACTTAGAGCTGTAGCCTTTTGTGTAGAGAGTTTTGCTTGGTTGGAGCACAACGCCCCCATTAGATGGCTAGTCCAACTGTCACGAGGGTCTTTTAAAAGATGTTGGGCAAGACATTGCAACATAATAGACTAAAAACTTTCTCCACATCAACAACCTGTATGTATAAACCCAATGCCCATCAATCAGCTTGGATAACCTAGATGTGTAGAAGTTAGGAGTAGCCTGTAGGCAATTTCATTGATACAAAAAGCAAAGTCCATAAGGAAAGTGAACTCATTGATTCTGCCCTTTGACCTCGGTGACCTCGGATATATATAACCCTATCCTAGCCAGCTTGTAAACGCGGGACTAGTAGTCGCTACACATGCATTTATTTTTTTGAGGGGCGGTGCTTGGTGCAAGACAACACGTGGAAGGACACAGGTCGTGAGATAAAATTATAGACGGTGAGGATTGTTAGCAATCGTGAACCGTTGGATGAGGATCGGACGGCAGAGACGGAGAGGTGGCCTAATAAAAGGATCGAAACCCTTAAGCTCACCCGTGCCTCAATTCTCTCGACTCTGCACTCTGCCTTGTTGTTTGTGCTGCCTTGCTGCAGTATCGCTACAGCCATAGCTCCATAGCTTGCCTCGTTTGCTGGGCAGGCAAACTCAATCGAATGAATAAACCCTAGCTTGGCCTCTTTCGCTTTGTCGGAGAAGTTTCTTTCCCCCTCCCCTGTTACTGACTTCTGATCTATGCCTGTTTTTCCCTCTGTGTTTTAGGGTTTCTGCCCCGTCTATGTTTTGATTTTTCATTGGCCAGAGCTCAGATCCAGGAGATATTCAGCTGCTTTCATGCCCCCGATGTGTGCAGGTGTGGCTAGAAGAGGTGGCTGTACTACCAGCCTGGGGATCTGAATCAATCTAATCTATCCTCCCGTCTCCCCCCGCCTGAATGAGCCGAGAGTAACTTGGATATGGCGTCTGCTGTCCTCCTCACATACGAGCGGAAGCCTGGCTTCAGCCGCAACACCTCCATGAAGAAGGCCCAGAATGCATCGAATGGATATGGCCTGGATCCGGTGGCCCCCGAGCGCTCCTACACGTCAGATACTTTGGCGGATTCCTCTAATGTCCGAAGGTTCCGGCCGCCCTCGGCCACTGCACCTTGTGTTGCACAGAACTTCACCACTAACTCAGCTGATCAGCTCTCAGAAACTGCCTCCGAAGACTCCTGCAGCTTGAAGAGGAAGTCGATGAGTGTAAATGGTGATAAAGCCAAGGAAACCTCTGTCTCTGGCTTTGGAACATCCATTAGGGATCTCAGCAGGAGTGAGAAGAGTCAGCTACGCAAGCGCCTCAAGGTGGAGCTTGAGCAGGTTAGAACTCTTTCCCTGAAAGTGGAAGCAAGGGAGATCCAGGTCAAGAGTTTTTCACAGGTGCCCGCTGTCCATAGTCATGCCTTTGTATCTAACAGGTCTGTAATCAATGGATCTACCTCCAACGGACACTATTTGGCTGCAGCTGCAGAGTCATCTCTCAGAGATGGTCGCCTTTCCAGACAGCCCAGCCTCGTCATTCCTGAAGCAAATCTGGAAAGCCTGAACACAGCGAGTAAAGACAAACGGACTCCCAAAGCTAACCAGCTCTATGTCAACTCTGAGTTTTTATCTGGAAAGGAGAAACTCCCACCTTCAGAGAAGCACAAGTCTAAATCAGCTTCAAATGGAAAGAGAAGTCTGCATGGGAAGTTAGACCCTTGCAATGCTAAGAGGCATAAGATTGACATCACTAATGGCAGGAGGATAAGTGAGCTCTTGAAGCAGTGTAGTATTATCCTGAAAAAGTTGATGGGTCACAAGTTTGGCTGGGTATTCAACGAGCCTGTTGATGTTGTGAAGCTGAACCTGCACGACTATCTTAAAATTATCAAGAGGCCCATGGATCTGGGCACCATCAAGAGAAATCTAGACAACAGTGTTTACATGCTACCCACTGAATTTTGCGAGGATGTCAGGCTCACCTTCGCAAATGCTATGAAATATAATCCCCAGGGTCATGATGTATATCACATGGCAGATACTCTTAGGGGGATATTTGAAGGGAAGTGGAAGACCTTGGAAGAAAAGTTGAAAGAACTTGATTCTGCTAACGACAGATTGGTGAATCCACACCCCAAAGACCCTCATTTGGCCCTACCTGAACAGGGGCTGCCAGCATCAAATGCTGGCCATGTGCACTCGTCAAGTAACAGGCATGTCTCTGCAACAAAAGTGAAGCCACCCTCCCTTGTAAGGTCAGCTTCGAAGGTAAAAAGTAAAGCTGCCCCTCCACCCAAGCGGCAAATGACATTTGAAGAGAAACAGCAGTTGAGTGACTGTCTTGGTAGTCTTCCTGCAGACAAGCTTGAGCAGGCAGTCCAGATCATGAGGAAAAACCCCAGTTTAATGCAGAATGAAGATGAGATCGAAGTTGACATTGAGTCATTTGACTCTGAAACGTTGTGGGAATTGCACCGGTTTGTTGTGGGCTGTAACCGGCCAAAGAAGCCAGAGGAGAGGGCATTGCCGGCAGGCTTGCAGCGATCCAGCTTGCATCAGGTGCTCTCCAATCACTGTTCCTTGTGTTATTTATTTATGACGTCTTGGTGTTTTACATATTGATTTTTGTATCTGTTATGTGTCTCAGATATCCAATGGACCTTCCAAGGCTCCCAAACCTACTCAGAGAGGTGAGATATGCCAGGCTAAAGCTTATGCAAGTTTGAGTGTTGATTATGTTCCGTATATGTTTACATTCTGTTTTCCAGCAGGCAGCGAAGCTGGAGAGGAGGAGGTTGATATCGAAGATGATATGCCTGCCAAGGAGTTCCCACCTGTTGTTATTGACAAGGACAGGGTTGTTAGCATGAAAAACAGCAGTTCAAGCAGCTCGAGTAGTGGTTCTGGGTCTTCCTCTAGTGGTTAGCTTGCAACAATTTGTCTTATTGATTGCAGCATGTTATTTGCAATCATGCAACATCTTACTGGATGTAGAATGTTCCCAGTAGTTGAATCCTGTTGATTTTTACAGATTCAGACTCGGGGAGCTCTTCTGGGAGTGATTCTGAAGCAGATGACGGCCATTCTACTGGGGCTGTTTCTAAGGTTTCGACTGTGGACAAGGTTTGACAGAGCCAGCCATGCCATGCAAATCTGAAGTTGCACCTCAGATTGCACTTTTTTCTATGTGGAAGCAAATTTTTTGCTTGTGAAATCTCTTTTATCAGTAAAAAGTGCTCGACACTTGGGCATCATGAGTTTGTGTACTTATTGTGGAGGAGGCTGAAACTGCCCTTCCTTGCGGAATGTCCCCGCCACCGCTGCAGGAACCCGTGGGTTCAGCCGCTGTTGGCGATCGAAGGGGCTGTCCTCATACCCTCAAGGATGATGGGGTCAAAAGTGCGTCCTGACTCTTCAAAATTTCTTCAAAACTTCTCCAGTTTCTTTGTCAGGCTTTGCTTCTCTTCTACATGTTGGGTATTGCTGCTGCTGTTTTTACTTTGCTGCGGCTGCTCAGGTGTGTCTTAACAGTGCGAAGTAATGTACACAGGGTCTGTAAATGATGTGAGTGGGGGAAATCCATCCTCTTTTCCTGAGTCTGGTTTTCAATCTGAAGGTAATCTGTGATATCTTCTCATGATTGTTACTCTTTTTTAATAACTGAGGGTACTGATTTCTCTTCGTTGATGTCTGGGCAAAGGAAATGACAGCGCAGAGGAGGCTTGCCATGGGCGGCAGGCTCGAGCTGCCCTGTTGCGTAGTCGCTTCGCTGAGACCATTTTGAAAGCGCAGGAGAAGACCTTGCCTTTGAACAAGGTTTTGTTCCCTCTTTTTACCTAAGCCTAGATGCGATTGTATGTCTTGCCTCTATAACACGGTCTCTTAAGGAAGGACTGCTTGTAGAGTGACAAGGTGGATCCTGAAAAGCTCAAGAAAGATCAGGAAGACCTAGAGAGACGAAGGAAAGAAGGTATGAAAGAAGGGCGGTTATCTCTTTGTTGTCAGAAGTACCCTGTTTTGTGCCAAGCTGTGTGTGCCAGTTTCTCATTAGGAGCTCTTTCCCTTTGGCAGAGAAAGCCCGTCTTCAATCTGAGGCCAGAGCTGCAGAATTAGCCCGTAAAAAGGCTGAGCTAGCAGCTGCAGCTGAGGCTAAACGAAGAAGGGAGGCCGAACGAGAGGCTGCTCGCATGGCATTGCAAAATGTAACAGCTCTTGAATGTTACGGTTTGAATTTGCCTGCTGCTGTTCAAGGTGTTAGGTGTAGAGTGATTCTTTTTAAGGTGCAGGTGGTTTTTCATTAACTTGTATGCTGGTGTCTTGTGATATCATAGATGGAGAAGACCGTTGAAATTGATGAGCATATGGAAGTTTTGAAGGACTTGGAGAAGCTGAGGTCTGCTCCTTCTGAACATGTTCCCTATTCAGGAGAGGACACAAGCCCTGTGCACACTCCAGAAGGTCTGTCCACGTTTGCTTTTCAGGGTGCTAATCCTTTGGAACGGCTGGGTCTTTTCATGAGAAGTGATGAAGAGGAGGAGCAGCAGGAAGTGGATCCAGCTCCTGCTCCGTGTAGCTCTTCATGAAAAGGTACATTCATACTAATGGTTTCACACCATGAAGAGCCCCAAGATTAAAGCAAGAACTGGAATCAGTGCTTTTTGATTGAAAGGATCTGGTCCAAGGGTGAATTGTAAGACACAATGGAAGCCTGGAGCTGAAGACAGATCTTACTGTTTGTTGTATGGGAGAGGGGGTGGGAAATATGCATTGGTGGAGGAATAGGGAGGTTCAAATTGCATAACACACATTGTGTCTATAAAGTCCATTAACCTTCCATGGTTCTCCTTTTTTTTAAAGTGGACACTCTGGATTGGTTGTGGCCTCCATGTCTTTCAAGCCTCTCTCAATTCACATGGAATATGATGTCGGTGTGTGCAGCACACAGTTTCTCCCCTACAATTTTTTCCCTGTGAGCCACATGATCTTATCAAAGCTAGCATTTAGCTAACCCTCATTTGGAATACTAACCCTTTCTCCCTGATTGTATAAAAAATTTCCTGGAAGTCTTTTTAATATATACGGCAGTGCCAAACATGTCAAGGATATGCTCTTGTGATGCAATGGATAAGTGCTGTCAAAATGCCTCTGTTTGTGTGCCCACGTGTGCCTTTCTTTTCCCCATCATGGTATGTCTATGGCCTGGTCTTAAGGGATTCTCTCCCTGGCTTGTGATTGGAGGATGCATCTTACTTTGCCTGCACCTTAAATAGTTGGATTGGCCCTCTGATAATATGTTCCTGATTGGGCATGAGCTTGCTGCCTTCAGCCCAGCTGGATGGTTCATGTAAAATTCTCCTGCCTGAGCAATTTACTTTTTGTAATTGGTCTTTCCATCAAGCTTTATGCAATGGGCTTTTGAGCCTCATCCTCACTGCTTGTGCCTTGATTTCATCAAAAGCAGACCAGTACATGCTACAAAGAAATCAACAAAATGTGTAGGCCAACCGCCAATAGTACACACAGTTATCAAAATGAGAGTGAACAGAAAACATTTTGAAAGCCAGACTGCCACTTCTCAAAGATCTACACCCTAGAATCTCCTCAACTTGTAGAATCTTCTCGGCTTGTAGCAGTGTTGAAAGACGGCTGCAGATGCACCATAGGTGTGCTTGTAGTTTAAGAATTCATTAGCCCTACAGTGTGGACAGATCCATGTTCAACTTGGTATTTAGAGGAGAGATGCTTTCCTTAGTTCAGATCCTTGTGTGCAGACACCATGGTAACTTGAAAACAACAGTAAAGAGTTTATACGAGGATAGACTCTTATAAATGAGATGAGTCTGCAGGGCCAATGATTTATTTTTTGCTGACATGAGTGAGTTTGTTTGGGTAGGGGAGTGGACGAGTACAAAATGCTGTTGGAGGGAATGTGAAGCAGTCAAGAAAAGGAATAGTATCCTTTCTCTGGGGTGGTAAGGGGTGACTGTTCTATTGGACCGTAGTGGCACTGGATCTCAATTGTGGGTCAAATCAGGAAAGGTGAACGTTATGTGAATGACGATTCTCTAGAATTTTACGTTTTCAAATCTTTGTTGGAGGAAAAACTGTGATGACAAATATGGCCCAAGAAAGAAGGTTATAGAGTAGAAATATATTCACAACTTAAGTATTGCCTTAAAGATGGGATGAGGCACTTGATACGTGAGTAGGGTGTTTAGGCAAGGGTGAGAACAGCAGCTGAATCTTTCTCTCCCTCCTTCCCTCCCTCTCTCTGTGGCAAGGGTCATTGAGAAGGTCAAGAGCCTTTTCTACTCATGATAACATCTCCATCTTTGTCAAATATAATCCAGACAAATGTTATGGGGTTTTTCTTCTTTGATTGCCTTGTGTTCTAGTCGCTCCTCCATTTATACCCTTATTAAACACAAGTTATTCCCCTTCCACGTGGCCACAGGAGAGAAAGGAGAGGGCCAAGAGAAAAAGGGGAGACTCTTGTTGTCCCTTTCTCAAATTTGAATTTTCTCATCACCTCATCTCAATTTTTGAAAGGAGAACTATTTGTTTTACCTCATGAGAGAGAAAAAAAGGGCTTCTGTCTTAAAAGGTAAGCTTCATGATGGAAATTTCAAAGTGTAAGTTTTCCAGAGTGTTTTCCGAAGTGTAAGTGTGTGTCGCTCTCATTGTAAAGGAAAAACAAAAAGCAGTACACGTAAGATTTGTTTATTTAATTTCTGTGTGTATGTGGAAGGAGGAGAGTGCGTTTGCATTCGTCCATGTGCGTGTGAAAGTTTCAAACATTTGAATGTGGTGTGTTAGAGAGAGAAAGAGAGAGGCATTACATGTATTTATTTGGGAGTGAGCATATCATTGACATCTATTTAATTTTAATCTAAATTAAAATTTTGTTAATTAAATTTGTGTATATATAAATTTATTTATATTCATAAATACACATGTATATATAGGTATGTATATGTCTAAATATAGTAAAACATAATATAATATATATAGTATATATTTTCATGTGGTTATATCTTTGTGTGTGTGTGAGTTTCTATGTGTGGGAGAATGTGTTAGGGAGAGTGTTGTCTGAGAAATCTCTCTTTGTGTGAGGGGACTCCAGTGCGTTTTCATTAGTGCATATGCGGGTGGGTGTGTGTGTGTGCGAGACAGAGAGTTTCAACATTTGAGACATTGTGTGTGTGTGTGTGAGAGAGAGAGAGAGAGAGAGAGTAAGCATGTGTATGTGTAAGTGTATTTGAGAGAGAGACAAATAGAGACATTACATGTAAGATAATTTATTTAAGAGTGACCACACCTCACCACATCTTTACCCATTAAAATTAAAATATTTAAAATTATGAGTATTGAGTATATATATATATATATGTGTGTGTGTGTGTGTGAGAGAGAGAGAAAAAGAAAGAGAGGGTGTGCATGTGTGGGTGTGTGAGAGAGGGGGCGTATATGTGCGGGAGATATATATGTGTGTGAGTGACACAAAGAGAAAGAGGGTGTGCGTGTGTGTGTGAGAGAGAGAGAGAGAGAGTGTGTGTGAATGTGCGGGAGAATGTGAGACGAGACAAGTAGTGTGTGTGTGTGTGTGTGAGAGAGAGAGAGAGAGAGAGAATTTCTATATGTGAGTGTACACATATGGGGGGAGAGTAACTGGTGCACGTGCGGGTGTGTACAAGAGTGTGTGTGTGAGGGAGAGAGAAAGAGAGTGGGCAGTCCTAGGGAGAGAGAGAGAAGGAGGTCCTTGGATGCAACACTCTCTGCAGGTAAGTGACGACACCATGGTACTTGTATAGGCAGCTGTCCATGTAGAGAGCCCTCGCGAGTCGCCTCAGCTTGGCCTGGGCCTTCATATAGGGGTTCACACTTCGTATCTTGTGCCCCTTTCAGTGGTGGTCACCTTCCTGTCTGTCTACTTCAACGCACGCACGCACCATCATCGCCACATGCCCTTCTCTCTCGATGCAAATGGTTTTGACTTATCTTACGTGCTTCTGCCTTTTATATTTTGTTGGTTTTTTTTTGTTTATTTTTTTGTTTTGTTTTTTTTAAAAAATATTTTGGAAATATTTATATATATATATAAGTCATGCATATAAAGTATATGTATATTGGAAAAATAAAAAGAGAGGAGGGGTCTCCTTTTTTAAAACCTTTCTCAATAAAAATTAGGTTCCTAGGGTGGTATAGAATTCCTATCATTCATGCCAAGAACTTGGTTTGAAAATGACTAGATGATGAGGGTTTGAGATGCTTGCCATAGTCGAATGAGACATCAATGGTTCCATTTGTTGTCAAAATCTTCAGCCTTTTTAAGAGTAGTGTAGAAGTGTAGATGTACACGTGTTGATAAGAAAAAAAGGGATTGCCTTTTCTCAATAAAAACTATAAAAAAGAAAAGACACCTTAATATTGTTAGCTTTAAAAAATAGACCGAGAAATGCTATGGTGTTTGATCTTTTTGGCCCATTGTGTTTGCAGTATCAAATGTCGAGAGCATTATGATGGGTAGATTATGACATTTGGATTGTGATGCATGGATATTGAGTGGCTCAAAAAAAATGTTCTCTTCATTTTGTTCTCTTGCTCATGAGTTGCCCTTCAACTTAGTTACTTTGAGAAATTTGTTTTTCTTGCAATCACAAATAAATATAATAAATTTTTAACAAAATTTGTGAATTTTGTAGTTTATTAAAAATCAAATAAATTTTAATTTGCTTTTCAAGTGTTCGTAGAAATTGATTTGATATATGTTACGCTTATAAAATGAATGGGAACCTAAGTGTATAAATGTTTGCGTAAGAGAGAGAGAGAGAGAGAGAGAGAGAGAGAGAGAGAGAGAGAGAGAGAGAGAGAGAGAGAGTATAACTCTGATAGTTAAACATATAAAAGAAATAGGTGGTTTAAAAAATGGTAAGATTGGTTACTTTGAGACGTCCTCTCTGGACAATAAGCTTGAATTCTATAAGGGATATGAGGCAACAAATAGCCCGAGAGAAAACCAATCTCAAGAGAACAAATGCATGTGACTTACGAGAAAATATTTCTCATTGGTTAGATCTAGCTCTATATAATGTTTCGTGCAACACTTGTAATGTGTCGATGTATGTGAGTCATCAGGTAGCTCATATTTAGGTGATAAGGAAAATCTTCATGAGAGGAGAGTGAGATGACAAATCTTCTCCAAGATGTACAAGTATCGTTTATTCATCAAGGTGTAGAAGTAGAGCATGTGAAGGTGATGTTCAAAGTGCTTCATGCTACGTGCATGATAGAGAAAAGGGAGGGATTTCGCCTATTCTTCATGAATATCTCCATGTATCAGGTATGCATGTTGCAATGTGGCCATTACTCTATTCAATTTTGATAGTACACTCATTAGGAGCACTAAAAAATCGGTGTGGTTTTTGTGAAGCGCAGTTGTTGTGGGAGTGTGAGAAGAAGAATGCTTGTAGACAGGTCATTGGAAAATACTATTGTTGTCTCCATGTCCACTTGCAGAACCACCTGAACCATTAAAATCATTAATGTGTGCTGATAATGTTCAGAGTAGAAATTTCGAAAAGAATATTTGGGCCTACAACAATGTGTTGGATTTTGTCTCAATGGGTGCAAATGTCGATGAAACTGTCTCTCGTGGCAATGGTATGTGTAATTTTAGGGATACGTGGTGGTGTTTATCATCGTATAGGGTCCTTGGTTCCTGATGGTGTACATAATCATGTACCTCAGTTTGCACAATTATATGTGTTTGATACAGAGCATGAATTGCAGAATTTTTAGGATGCTATGAATGGCTTGCATTCAGCAACTTTACAATCACTTATGTTGATGATGCATGCATATAATCCATATGTAAGAGCATTTTATAATGTGGGAAGAATGTTGAGGGATAGTCCAGGTGATATTTTACTACATAGTCTAGATGGGACTCTCAAATTTGCATAGGCCTTATATGCCACTTTTGTATGTGTTACTGTTTCCATAAGGGGAGAATGGATGGCATTTGAAAGTTCCTTATGTTGATGTGTCTTTGGATATACATGTTCATGCATTAACTAATACTATGTGCATCTCTTAACGACAGTATTATTCCTATCGTTTGCAAGTTCAGAATGACATAAATGCTTGCTTTTGCTCCATGGTGGGGACGATCGTTGCAGCAATTCATGGTGGATGCATACTATAGGTTGAGAAATCACAGCTATTATGGGTTCGTAACAATAAAAAAACACTACGTGTTGTGGTTTTTAGAGGTTTAGCTAACATGGTCAATGCACATGGGTTAGGAAATGCTATCGTGGGGGGCTCCATTGGGTGTAGAATAGTGTTGCCATCCAGTTTTACAAGTGGTCCATGATAAAAGTATCAATTATATGAAAATGTAATGGGCAATTGTCTATTCAAAGGGGGCAAGCCGTATTTGTTATAATTTTTACTTGCAATCCTAATTGGCGGGAGATATTAGATTCTTTGCTTCTAGGCCAAAGTCCTCATGATAGGCATGATTTGATAACTAGAGTGTTCTATCAAAAGCGCAAAGATATGATGAGGTGCATATTGAAAGATGATCTATTTGGAAAAGTTGTCGGGTTGACTTTGGATAGCCTCTATAAACCCATAACAATTCAAGACTATGATAAACTAGTATGTGCGAAATTGCTTGATAATGAGTTGTTCCCCAAATTGCTTGATGTGGTAGTACATTGCAACATCCATGGTCCTTATGGGGCATTTAATCCAAATTGTGTCTATATGAGTGAGGGAAAATGCACAAAGAAATATCCCCATTCATTTATGTAAGAAAAACTGTAGATAGCAATGGTTATCCTGTTTACATGAGGAAAAATGACGGGAGAACTGTTACAGTGAAGAATTTTGATATTGATAAAAGATGGGTTGTTACATATACCTTTTTTAATCAAAAAGGTATGATGCGCATATGTGTAGGAATTTTCTCTACTATATCTGCAACTATCAAGGATCTTTACAACTACATATACAAGGGCCATGATAGCGCAAATGTAAGGTTTCAGCCACAATACAAGTAGGTTTAGAGGGTCTCGGTGTGGAGAAGTTATTGATGAAATCTAAAGGTATCTAGATGCATGATATGTCTCTGTGTTAGAAGTTTGCTGGAGACTATTTGAGTTTGACTTGCATGATGAGAAGCCAGATGTGCAGTGGTTGAATGTGCATACACTTGGAGGTCACAATGTCATGTTTTGAGATGATGACAATGTTGTTGAGGTTGTTCAAAGGGAAAGTGTGCAAAAGACCACAGTCACTGAATGGTTTACATGCAATGGAGAATATCATGATGCAAATGTCACATTGTACACTGATTTTCCCCAATACTGGGTTTGGAAATCATCCTTGAAGAAATGGACTAAAAGGAAGCATGGAAACACCATTGGCCGTATGTATTTCATAGTGTCTTTTGTAGGCAAACAATACTATATATGTTTGCTCCTGACTGTGTGTAAAGGATACAAGGAACACTCTACTCCATGAAGAGAGAACTTTTGACATGATTAAATTGTTAGCCTTCTGCCTTCGAGAAGTTCAGGTGTGAATTGAGCTGATCACGTGCACTTTTTACCCTGTGCTGGTAGGGTTTTTTTTCCTCGTGAGAAAACACCCTTAGTGTGTGTCAACCGTGGTGCTAGGGCTACTAAAGTTGTACTCCACTCACTCATTATCTCATTCGAGTACATTCCAACTATTGGTATCAGAGCCTTGTTCTTCTGTTGTTACTTCTGTTGATCTTTATCTCATTAGTGCCGCCGCACTAAGATCTTGCTTTGTGCTTTTTCATCAAATCTAGGGTTTTGCCTTCAGTTAACTGTACATTGGCGTATTTTTTGCTAATACTGCCGCATGTTGAAGGCTCACCACCACACTAGTGGGTTCCCACCATGCGTTTAGAATTGGATTCCATTGCTAGATATGATACATGTGGGAGTTATGTGATCTGCCTGCTCTGGCAAGCGTGCTATCGGCATCAAGTGGCTATTTAAGCTGAAACGGAAGCCTGATGGCTTTGTTGGTATAAGGCTCGATTAGTCATCAAGGGCTATGCCTAGAGGGAAGGCATTGATTATGATGAGACTTTTGTACCTACATCACGTATGATGACCATTCGGACTTTGTTACATTGGTTGCGTATAAAGGTGAGAAAGTGCATTAGTTAGATGTCAAAACTGCATTTCTAGACAAGCTGTGATAAGGGGCACATTGCAGCTTTCATCGCTGACCTGTAGAATACATTTGACATTTGTGACATGGGTCTTCTACATTATTATTTGGGTATCCAATTTGTTCCAACTGGGAGGGCATCATGCTATCTCATAGAAGATACATTCAATAGCTCTTGGAATGTGCAGATGATAGATTGCAGACCTGTTTCCACTCCTATGGAACTCGGTCTCCAACTGTCGATTGAGGACTCTTCTGAGCCCTTTGATGTAGCCACCTATGAGCAAGTTGTTGGATGCCTTATACATCTATGCAATACCCATCTAGATGTTTAGTGTAGGCAGTGTCACAGTTGAGTAGGTTTATGCATTGTCCTGGCACACTCGGTAGTATTGGCAAGCAATGAAGCGTGTCTTTCACTGCCTTCAAGGCACTCAACACTATGCATTGTTTAATAAAGCAGTGACGCGTGTCTTTCGCTACCTTCAAGACACTCAGAACTATGCATTGTTTGATAGAGTAGTGCATCTTCTTTATGCTTGTCTACCTACACTGATAATGACTAGGTAGGATGTTCCGACACAAGAGTGTCAACTAGTGGTGGCTAATGTTTCATTCTTGGCACTTCATGCGTCTCATGGCTCAACAAAAAAGCAACTGACATCTATCACCCTTTACAGTGATAGTCAGAGCACATTAGTGATTGTGTGGAATCCAATTTTCCCTGCACGGACAAAGCACATTAAGGTGCATTATGACTATGTCAGGGAATGCCTCCATGTTGGAGAGATAACCTTGACCTATGTGCCGCTGACACAGGCCAATGTGGTAGTTGGATTTACCAAGCCCCTTTCTAGGGAGAAGTTTGAAGCTTTCCGACAAGCTTTGAGCTTGGTACCTCTACCAGGATAGTCTGCTACACCCTGTATCCGTTCACATCATTCACTTTAGGGGGTTCGTTAGCCTTACACCTTCGAGAAGTTCATGTGTGAACTACGCTAATCACAGGCACTTTTTACCCTGTGTTGGCAGGGGTTTTTCCCTTGTGAGAACACACCCTTAGTGTGATAACAGCCACATCATCCCTAGTGCTAGGGCTACTAGAGTTGTACTGCACTCACTCATCATCTCATTCGAGTACATTACAACTATCGCTATTGTCTCTGTTGTTTTTTGAGCTCGTGTGTGTGTTTTTTCTATAAGTCTGTGCAGAGTATCTTCTTTCACATCCAACATGAATATTTGAACTTCTCAAGGGAACACTCTACTGATGAGAGAACTTTTGACATGCTTTCTTGTTGGCTATGGCCATCAGTTGATGCTCCGGATGTATTTGATACATTGTTGTCGTTATTTGGTACTGGTGCTGACTCCTCCGAGTCCGCCTTGGCTCCGACTACTGTCGTAGTCCATTAGCAGATTCAACAATATGCCTATGGATCCAGATAAGCAACCCTTAATCATCCGAATGCCTTGGGTGATCCATTCGTTGAAGAAGATGCAACTATTCATGATTCTTAGCAGATTCTGTGCTAGCTCCGGGCTGCTTTGCGTGACAGCAAGTTGCCTGAACCTTTGCCAGGAAGAAGGACATAAGCTACCTTTAGACATGCATCTCATTTTGTAGACACAGCCCTTGTTGCTATTGCATTGAATGAGGAACCGATTTCTCACTTTGATGCCTTGGAGGGTGACAATTGGGTTCCCACCATGCGTTTAGAATTGGATTTCATTGTTAGATATGATACATGGGAGTTATGTGATCTGCCTGCTCAATCACAGGCACTTTTTACCCTGTGTTGGCAAGGGTTTTTAGGGTTAAGGGTTTAGGGTTCAACGTTCAATGTTGACAGTTTAGGGTTTACGATTAAGGGTTAAGGGTCAAGGGTTCAGGGTTCAGGGTTAGAAAATTGTTCTGAAATTTGGAATGTCCCTAGGTTGCAAACAGACAATGTGTATAAACTTAGTAAGTTTTCTTTCAAGGCCTTGAAGCATGTAAAAATCTCAGAAGCAGACTTGGACATTAGTAGTGAAGGTGTTCAAGGAACCTACTTGCCTATTTTCTCAGATGAAGAGATTTATTATTTTAGAAAGCAAGAGTTCAACTATATACACTTTGGATGCATTCTTGTTACAGTTGAACCTTTGTTTAGGATGGGATTAAACTCTTCATGTATGGTCGGTATTGTGGATACCAGACATAAAAATATAAATGATGCAAGGATTGGCCTACTTCAAGGTAGTCTAAACAAAGGATCCATTTACTGCTACTTGTATCCGAATTTCAAAATGTCCTTGCATGATCCCCACATTAACACAGCCCTCAGAGTTTACTTGCAAGTACAAGGATTATCAATGAAAATGAGATCCAGATATGTCACTGTGCATGTGAGGTATATGTGTTATTTAGTTAACACCATCAATCCATCTCCAAGGCATCTTCCCAACAAAGATGAATGTATTGTATATGGGGAGACTAAATCTAAAATTGCTAGGATACAGTATAACAAAATTACTTCGCTTGAGGAATGGGTAATGGATTTTACATCCATTAGCGATGAGGAAGATGGAATGGCCCAGAATCAACCATGCTTCATAAAAGATGAGCCAAGAAAATCTCTCATAAAATTTCCTTCCTTCAGGCCTCAGATTATTACAAAAAGCCATGTAGAAATAAGGTTGAGCAATCCTCATGGTGGTGTAGCTAGCACCTCTCACAAGAATGATGATGATGCAATATCAGCCCAATGACATTCAGCTAGAACCAAGTTCCTAAATATTCAAGGTAGGAAGCTGTGAACATAAAGGTGAGACACAAGCCAAATATTGATAGGATTATGGACACAATTCTAGATGAGCAAGAACATCCTATTATGTACATGTTTGTAGCAACAGCAACATCCCCATTAAGGAAGATTATATGGCCTCTAGAAGCCTCATAGTACTCAGGCAAATGATACTAGAATCAATTATGTCCCTTTAGTTGCAAAAAATATGCATGGAAAAGAATCTGGAATGATGCTTGAAGAGCAAATGAATTGGTCCAATTGCCATAGCTATCAGATGGAATCAGCACTGGAAAACTTGTCAACCCAAATTGCTGAACTACAACAATCCTTTGAAGCTTCCTATGTAAAGATACTCTCTATATTAGATAGGATATTACAATCCAATGTACAACCTATCTTTCCCATAAAACCCTCTACTATTGTTAAAACCTCGCCTATAGTTTTGCCCAGTACAAAAATACCCATAAATAATAATTTCAAGCATGTACTTAGAGATACTTTCTCCACTTTTACTAAATATCTTACTAAACCAAAGCCCTTCCTACAGGATAAAGGTTGTTGTTTAGTAATATATTTAGGGTTTGGGGTTTGGGATTATAGGGTTTTGGGGTTTTGGGGTTTAGGGTTAGGGTTCAGGGTTTAGGGTCTAGGGTTTCAGGGTTCAGGGCTCAGGATTCAAGGTTAGGGTTCATGAATTCAGGGTTTTAGGGTTTAGGGTTTAGGGTTAAGGGTTTAAAGTTTTTGGGTTTTCGGGTTTAGGGTTTAGGGTTTTAGGGGTTTAGGGTTCAAGGTTCAGGGTTGAGGGTTTAGGGTTTAGGGTTCAGGGGTTTGGGTTCAGGGCTTAGGGCTTAGGGCTTAGGGATTTAGGATAAGGGTTTTAGGTTTAGGGTCTAGGGTATAGGGTTTGGGTTTAGGGTTTGGGTTTAGGGTTTTTTCAAGTGTGCAGTTGTGGAGTGATAAAGATAAATAACCGGTAGCTGCGGTAGCCAAAAGTAGCTGCGGCAATCGGTTTAGGGTTTAGGGTTTAGGGTTTAGGGTTTTTTCAGGTGTGCGGTTGTGGAGTGATAAAGATAAATAACCGGTCTGCGGCAGCAAAAAATAAATTTTTCGGGGGCCGGTTACGTGATAGTGAAGTGATGTCAAGTGGAGTGTATGTAAGATATGGTGTTGAGGTGTGAATAGTATGAACTTAAGATGGCCACGCACTACGACCAAAAAGTCCAAATACCCACCTCACGAGGACAACAGCTAGCCGAAAAATACGACCAGTTGCCCACGCAAACTAAAGGCTAAGATGTGGGGACAACAAATTGCCGCAAAAGAACGACTAGTTTCCCACCAAACCAAAGGCTAAGACATGGGGACAACAACTTGCCACAAAAGAACGACTAGTTGCCCTCAAAAATAAAGATAAGGGGAAGGGAAGGTGCATCAATCGAAATGACACTTAGAATGCCACGCAATATGACATTATGCCAGATCGAAGGAGCATACTCAGTAGAAAGACACTAAACCAGCCAAATTAATGACCAAGTGCCTTTTGCTAAGCACCAAAACAATGGCCTTACTCACACACACAAGAAAGACACTTTACTAGCCCAAAAAAAGGACTAAGTGCCTAACATACACAAAACACAAGACAAAATTTGATTTAAGAGACAAAAAAGACTTAAAAAAGTCAATTTCTTGTATTAACTTGAGGGTGTAGTTCCAAACTAGTTTCGCTCTAGAGTGAGCTCTTTAGTGGAACACCCAAGTTTGAGAGTACACGAATAAGAGCTCTCCCTTATGTAGAGAGGGGAGGGCTAGCTTTTGCCTCTTTGCATGTGGGATAATTCAGCCTTTTGTTGTGAAAAAGCAAGCTTGGGACATGAAGAACCCAACGCAACAAACGGCGCTCGAATCGGATAAGTAGAGCTCTCTAAACAAGTAAAAGAAGCTCAATAGTATCTCATGCAAGCTAAGGGTTTCATTAGAGTCACAAGCCTTAACCATTAGGCTAGAGTGGACATGTTGACTCTACATGCACAAATAAGTTACATAAGACTAGAGAGATGCATAAAATAGGTGGAGGGTTTTCCCGATAGAGCAGAACCAAGCATGGGAGGTCTCATATGCTATTAAGCCGATGCTCCCAAAGGTTGCTTTACAAGGTGGGTCCACGCTAAAAATAGTACTTACTAAAAATAGTATTTACGAAAAATAGAAAGTTACAAATTAGAGGTCAGAACCCTTGATCCAACAAGATAGGAGCGTAGATTCCTTGGATTTCTCCAGCAAATCATAGGTCTAGGTATATGCTTCAGCTCGAGATTTTGTTGGCAAAGCCGAAAAAGTTTAGGGTTTAGGGAGACCCTGAAATCTTTGACCAGCTTGTTCTTCCAAAACTGCCATAAATAATTTCAGGGTCTCTCATCTCCTTAACTCTAAGATCAAGCAAGCTGCTTTCACCAAGAGGAAAGCTGCACAGGATCAAGCCATGGGAGATGCAGAATCTCTTCCTACTGAACCCTCTATAGCCAAGCTAGTCAAAGAGCAAGTTCAGAAGCAAGTTCAAGCACAGATCAACAAGCTAAAGAAAAGTCTAGCAAATGACACAGGTGGGACAAACAAAAAACGGAAAGATAATCAACAAAAGAAAAGCCAGAACAATAGCCAGAACAACAACAAGAAGAAAACTAGAAGCAACCAAGCTTCTAAAAAAGGCAATCAACAGAAAGACCGGCAAAACAACCACCAAGGTAAGCAGCAGGGAAACAAGCCAAATAAAGGCAAGTCTACCCAGCCAAAAAACCAGCGGGGAAACCGGCAAGGGGGTGGAAATCAACCTCAAAGGAAAAAGACTTCCACCCCCTCCTCTGCACAGCCTTCCTCTTCTTAACAAGGCCGCAATACCTAGAAATTTGGTTCGGGACAGAAACAAAATCGGCAAAATTCACGAAGCAGATCCGCTCCACCGAGCCGATCTCGGTCTCGAAATCCCCGGCGTTAAGGCACCTCTTCTGGCTCCCTCTCCAAGATCCCGAGCGCTATGCTCTATTGCTTTTCTCTAGAAAGACCCCAACTGAGGTGGATCAACGTGTTTCAAACACTGCCATCCACAATCTCTCTCAGTACAAGCTTTCATTTAGCGAGAAAAAGCTTCTAGGACTTGGTTTGGGATCTATTCCTCCGTCAAAGTTTCCGGATTCAACACATCTAACCAAAGACTATGATAATTTTGCAAGACAACTTCGTCTTCGATGGTTTTTTAGAAATGCACCAGGTAGACCTCTTCCTCCTTTTCGAGTTGCAAACTCGAATTGGAATCCTTCTAAAGTTTATCAGCCTCTGGAAGACATCATCAACACTGGAAGAGTCATACTTCAAAATTCAATCTCTTCATGTGAGCGACTTCCTCAGAACAAGCTTCCGCTTCATTTGAGAAGAGCCCTTAACAGATTGATAAAGAACCATAATATCATTATCAAGCCAGTAGATAAAAACCTTGGTTTGGTAATTCTTGATAAATCATGGTATCTTAATGAAGGTGATCGGCAACTTCTAGATCAACAGGCCTATCTCCCAGTCACCCAAGCTCCATTGATTGAACTGTTTGATAGGCTTGCCTGCATATGTCAAAAGTCTAGTGTGCTCTCAAGGGATGAAGCAAAGTTTATTTTGCAGAAGCCACAGCAAGGATTCAGAGTTTGTTCTCTTTATTTCTTGCCCAAAATCCACAAACACTAAAGCTTTTGTTTTTCCGACGACTTCGAGATAGAGGATATCCGGATTCTCTCCTTCGAAAAACTTTCAGCAAGATCAAGTACAATATGCAAACAGCTCTACTTCTAAAGGCTTCCAATCGAGAAACCTCTTCGAGTAAGCGGATCCCCCAGTACTTAAGCTTGACTACTCCAAGTACACCAAAGCTTTAAACTTGGGGGCCTCCCTAAACCCTAAACTTTTTCGGCTTTGCCAACAAAATCTCGAGCTGAAGCATATACCTAGACCTATGATTTGCTGGAGAAATCTAAGTAATCTGCGCTCCTATCTTGTTAGATCAAGGTTTCGAACCTCTAATTTGCAACTTTCTATTTTTAGTAAATTTTATTTTTAGTAAGTACTATTTTTAGCGTGGACCCTCCTTGTAAAGCAACCTTTGGGAGCATCGGCTTAACAGCATATGAGACCTCCCATGCTTGGTTCTGCTATCGGGAAAACCCTCCACCTATTTTATGCATCTGTCTAGTCTTATGTAACTTATTTTTGCATGTAGAGTCAACATGTCCACTCTAGCCTAATGGTTAAGGCTTGTGACTCTAATGAAAGGGGTCATAAGTTCAAAACCCTTAGCTTGCATGAGATGCTATTGAGCTTCTTTTACTTGTTTAGAGAGCTCTACTTATCCGATTCGAGCGCCGTTTGTTGCGTTGGGTTCTTCATGTCCTAAGCTTGCTTTTTCACAACAAAAGGCTGAATTATCCCACATGCAAAGAGGCAAAAGCTAGCCCTACCCTCTCTACATAAGGGAGAGCTCTCATTCTTGTACTCTCAAACTTGGGTGTTCCACTAAAGAGCTCACTCTAAAGCGAAACTAGTTTGGAACTACACCCTCAAGTTAATACAAGAAATCGACTTATTTTAAGTCCTTTTTGTCTCTTAAATCAAATTTTGTGTTGTGTTTTGTGTATGTTAGGCACTTAGTCCTTTTTTGGGCTAGTAAAGTGTCTTTCTTGTGTTTGTGAGTAAGGACATTGTTTTGGTGCTAAGCAAGAGACACTTGGTCATTAATTTGGCTGGTTTAGTGTCTTTCCGCTGAGTATGCTCCTTCGATCTGGCATAATGTCATATTGCGTGGCATTCTAAGTGTCATTTTGATTGATGCACCTTCCCTTCCCCTTACCTTTATTTTTGAGAGGGGCAACTAGTCGTTCTTTTGCGGCAAGTTGTTGTCCCCACATCTTAGCCTTTGGTTTGGTGGGCAACTAGTCATTCTTTTGCGGCAATTTGTTGTCCCCACATCTTAGCCTTTAGTTTACGTGGGCAACTGGTCGTATTTTTCGGCTAGCTGTTTGTCCTCGTGAGGTGGGATTTTGGACTTTTTGGTCGTAGTGCGTGGCCATCTTAAGTTCATACTATTCACACCTCAACACCATATCTTATATACACTCCACTTGACATCACTTCACTATCATGTAACCGACTCCCGAAAAATTTATTTTTTGCTGCCGCAGCTACCTTTAGCTGCCGCAGCTACCAGTTATTTATCTTTATCACTCCACAACCACACACCTGAAAAAACCCCTAAACCCTAAACCCTCCACCTATTTTATGCATCTCTCTAGTCTTATGTAACTTATTTTTGCATGTAGAGTCAACATGTCCTTTCTAGCCTGATGGTTAAGGCTTGTGACTCTAATGAAAGGGGTCATGAGTTCAAAACCCTTAGCTTGCATGAGATGCTATTGAGCTTCTTTTACTTGTTTAGAGAGCTCTACTTATCCGATTCGAGCGTCGTTTGTTGCGTTGGGTTCTTCATGTCCTAAGCTTGCTTTTTCACAACAAAAGGCTGAATTATCCCGCATGCAAAGAGGCAAAAGCTAGCCCTCCCCTCTCTACATAAGGGAGAGCTCTCATTCTTGTACTCTCAAACTTGGGTGTTCCACTGAAGAGCTCACTCTAGAGCGAAACTAGTTTGGAACTACACCCTCAAGTTAATACAAAAAATCAACTTATTTTAAGTCCTTTTTGTCTCTTAAATCAAATTTTGTCTTGTGTTTTGTGTATGTTAGGCACTTAGTCCTTTTTTGGGCTAGTAAAGTGTCTTTCTTGTGTGTGTGAGTAAGGCCATTGTTTTGGTGCTTAGCAAGAGGCACTTGGTCATTAATTTGGCTGGTTTAGTGTCTTTCTGCTGAGTATGCTCCTTCGATCTGGCATAATGTCATATTGTGTGGCATGCTAAGTGTCATTTCGATTGATGCACCTTCCCTTCCCCTTACCTTTATTTTTGAGGGTAACTAGTCGTTCTTTTGCGGCAAGTTGTTGTCCCCACGTCTTAGCCTTTGGTTTGGTGGGCAACTAGTCGTTCTTTTGCGACAATCTGTTGTCCCCACTTCTTAGCCTTTAGTTTGCGTGGGCAACTGGTTGTATTTTTCGGCTAGTTGTTGTCCTCGTGAGGTGGGATTTTTGGACTTTTTGGTCATAGTGCGTGGCTATCTTAAGTTCATACTATTCACACCTCAACACCATATCTTACATACACTCCACTTGACTATCACATAACCGGCCCCCGAAAAATTTATTTTTTGCTGCCGCAGCTCCCCTAAGAGGCTTTTGTTCACCGTGGCGTCTCCCTAAGCGGTTTCTGTTCACCGTGGCGTCTTCCTAAGCGGCTTCTGGATTTTGGGTTCGGATTTGGGTTTTTTTGGGATCCAGAGACGTCGTGGAGTGGCCCTAAGCAGCTTCTGGTGTTGGTTCTGGCTCACTAAACAGCAATTTTGCGCGCGCGAAAAACACATCCTCCCATCATTTTTGGTGATTCTGACGCGACGCGGTGGATTGCGTCGCTGCATATAGCAGCGTCGCTGCACAGTAGCACCACGGCGTTGCTACTCCCTAAGCGGCTTCTGTTCACCGTGGCTACTCCCTAAAGCGGCTTCTGGATTTTGGGTTCGGGTTTGGGTTTAGGGAAGCATGTCCTTCAGCAAGCATTTCAGAGAGTAGTTGCTTTTAGATTCTTCTCGCAAAGGTCGCTGTGTTGCAGTGTCGCTGCGCTGCTGTCCCATAAGCAACTTTTGTTCACCGTGGATATATGCAACATAACCGGCTCCCGAAAAATTTATTTTTTTGCTGCCGCCGCAGCTACTTTTAACTGCCGCAAGCTGAACCCTAAACCCTAAACCCTAAAACCCTAGAATCCTAAACCCTAAACCAGTTTAGGGCCTCTCTCCTCTCTCTTCTTGGGCCTCCACCACGGCCCACCTCTCCACCGCCGTGGCCCCCCCTACGGCCACCCTCTCTCTCCACCTCCTCCGCGGTCGCCCCCTCCTCTGCAGCCGCCGCGCACCTGGCGTCCGTGCCCCGGCGTCCTTGGTCGCCCCCTCCTCTGTGGACCGACACTCCCCTCCCCTCCCTTCTCCTCTGCGGCCACCTCCTTCTCCCTCCTCTCCGTGGCCGCCCTCTCCGCGCTTGGCGCCGCCACCGCTCTCCCTTCCCCCGCGGGTGGCTGCCCCCTGCAGCCACCCCCTCCTCGCCCCTCGGCACCCCCTCCCCTCTCCTCTATGACCGCCTCCCCCCTCCTCTCCGACGTCGCCGCCGGCCCGCCTCCCCTTCCCCTCTCCTCTCCGGCACCCCCCCTCTCCTCACCGGTGCCTCCTCTCCTCTCCAGCGTGCCTCTCCCCTCCTCTCCGTCGTCACCGTCGGCCCCCCTCCCCTCACCTCTCCGGCACCCCCGGTGCCTCCTCTCCTCTCCGGTGCCCCTCCCCTCTCTTCTCCGGCGCTCCCATTCTCCGGCCCCTCATCCTTCATCGCCGTCACCGGATGCAACTGCTCCTCTGCGCCCGCCCCCTGGCCGAGGTAAACCGGCACCCCTCCCCTTTCCGGCGCCCACCCCTCTGCGGCCGCCCCCTCCTCTACGATCGAGCACCCCTCTCCTCTGCCGCGGCGCCCCCCTCTTGGCCACGGCCACCTCGGGCCCGGTACCTCGGCCACCCACCCTGGGGGGGCCCAGCGTCACTGCCCCCACTTCCCCCTCCGTCACCTCGGCTTCCCTCTCCTCTCCTCTCGCACTTCCTACCCTCTCCTCCGACGATGCTCCCGCTTCCTTCGGACAGCTGCCTCTCCTTGCGGCAAGTTGTTGTCCCCACATCTTAGCCTTTAGTTTGCATGGGCAACTGGTCGTATTTTTTGGCTAGCTGTTGTCCTTGTGAGGTGGGATTTTGGACTTTTTGGTCATAGTGCGTGGCCATCTTAAGTTCATACTATTCACACCTCAACACCATATCTTACATACACTCCACTTGACTATCACGTAACCGGCCCCCGAAAAATTTATTTTTTGTTGCCGTAGCTACTTTTAGCTGCCGCAGCTGCCGGTTATTTATCTTTATCACTCCACAACCGCACACCTGAAAAAACCCCTAAACCCTAAACCTTTGCTATCATGGTGCTTTTGAACACTATCCCAGAGGCAGCAAACGAAGGTCAAGACAACCCTTCTACCAACCAGGGAGCGTTTCAATTTGCTAGTGGAGAAAGAGAGGTTTAGGGTTTACGCTGCAGGGTTCAGGGTTCAGGGTTTAGGGGTTTTTTCAGGTGTGCGATTGTGGAGTGATAAAGATAAATAACCGGTAGCTGCGGGGCAGCTACAAGTAGCTGCGGCGGCAGCAAAAAATAAATTTTTCGGGGGCCCGATTACGTGATAGTCAAGTGGAGTGTATGTAAGATATGGTGTTGAGGTGTGAATAGTATGAACTTAAGATGGCCACGCACTATGACCAAAAAGTCCAAAATCCCACCTCACGAGGACAACAGCTAGCCGAAAAATACGACCAGTTGCCCACGTAAACTAAAGGCTAAGATGTGGGGACAACAACTTGCCGCAAAAGAAACGACTAGTTGTCCACCAAACCAAAGGCTAAGACATGGGGACAATAACTTACCGCAAAAAAACGACTAGTTGCTCTCAAAAATAAAGGTAAGGGGAAGGGAAGGTGCATCAATCAAAATGACACTTAGCATGCCACGCAATATGACATTATGCCAGATCAAAGGAGCATACTCGGCAGAAAGACACTAAACCAGCCAAATTAATGACCAAGTGCCTCTTGCTAAGCACCAAAACAATGGCCTTACTCACACACACAAGAAAGACACTTTACTAGCCCAAAAAAGGACTAAGTGCCTCACATACACAAAACACAAGACAAAATTTGATTTGATTTAAGAGACAAAAAAGAATTAAAAAAGTCGATTTCTTGTATTAACTTGAGGGTGTAGTTCCAAACTAGTTTCGCTTTAGAATGAGCTCTTCAGTGGAACACCCAAGTTTGAGATTACAAGAATGAGAGCTCTCCCTTATGTAGAGAGGGGAGGGCTAGCTTTTGCCTCTTTGCATGTGGGATAATTCAGCCTTTTGTTGTGAAAAAGCAAGCTTAGGACATGAAGAACCCAACGCAACAAACGACACTCGAATCGGATAAGTAGAGCTCTCTAAACAAGTAAAAGAAGCTCAATAGCATCTCATGCAAGCTATGGGTTTTGAACTCATGACTCCTTTCATTAGAGTCATCAGCCTTAACCATTAGGCTAGAGTGGACATGTTGACTCTACATGCAAAAATAAGTTACATAAGGTAACTAGAAGACTAGAGAGATGCATAAAATAGGTGGAGGGTTTTCCCGATAGCAGAACCAAGCATGGGAGGTCTCATATGCTGTTAAGCCGATGCTCCCAAGGGTTGCTTTACAAAGGTGGGCCCACGCTAAAAATAGTACTTACTAAAAATAGAAAGTTACAAATTAGAGGTTCGAAACCTTGATCTAACAAGATAGGAGCGCAGATTCCTTGGATTTCTCCAGTAAATCATAGGTCTAGGTATATGCTTCAGCTCGGGATTTTGTTGGCAAAGCGGAAAAAGTTTAGGGTTTAGGGAGGCCCCCAAGTTTAAAGCTTTGGTGTACTTAGAGTAGTCAAGCTTAAGAACTAGGGGGATCCGCTTACTCGAAGAGGTTTCTCGATTGGAAGCCTTTAGAAGTAGAGCTGTTCGCATATTGTATTTGATCTTGCTGAAAGTTTTCCGAAGGAGAGAATCCGGATATCCTCTACCTCGAAGTCGTTGGAAAAACAAAAGCTTTAGCTTGATGTAGCTTTGAAGCATGCTTTCCCTGATGACATAACGCTTAAGTTCTCCAATGACGAAGGCTTTCTTTTGATGAGTAGGGTGCCAGGAAGAGAAAGGGAGGTATTGATACCTGTTCAGCTCTTTCTGAAAACAACTAGTAGAAAGCTTTCCTGTGGTTTGAAAATTAGTACCTTTGAAGAGGTGAATGTCCAAAAAATACATAGATGAATTGGAGATGACATGTGTTATCTTGATATGCTCCTTAAGATCTATTGCATAATTGCTAAGATGTTGAAGCAAAGTGGTGTGAGACCCATGCCAAAAACCTAAAGCGTCATCAATGTATCTTTTGTAGTAGAGTAGCTCTGGTGTGGGATGTACCTGCTCTTGAAGGTTTTTTAAATAACATAGAAAAAGGTAGGCATAGACAACAACAAAATTACTGCCCATAGCAGTGCCTCTGATTTGATGCCAAAAAGTGCCATTAAACTCAAGATAGTGGTTCCTGAGAACAAGAGAGGCAATTGTCATGATGAGGTTGAGCTCTACATGGTTGAAGTCACCCTGTATCATCATCTTGAGGGCATGCAGTCCTTCATTGGTGGGAATACTGGGGTACAGAGATTCCACATCAAATGTGAAGAGGATAATTTCTTGTGGTAGATGAAGCTCAGATAACTCTTTAATCAGAGTGAGGGAGTCTTTTAGATGTTGCTTTTGTTGGAAGAGAATGGGGAAAAGCTTATGATGAAGCCATATAGACGCATTCTAAAAAACAAAGCCATTGTAAGAGCAGATTGGCCTTCCGACCACTGTAGGTTTTTGGATTTTGGGCAAGAAATAAAGAGAGCAAACTCTGAACCCTTGCTCTGGCTTCTGCAAAATAAACTTTGCTTCATCCCTTGAAAGCACACTAGACTTTTGACAAATGCAGGCAAGCCTATCAAACAGTTCAATCAATGGAGCTTGGGTGAGTGGGAGATAGACCTGTTGATCTAGAAGTTGCCGATCACCTTCATTAAGATACCATGATTTATCAAGAATTACCAAACCAAGGTTTTTATCTGCTGGCTTGATAATGATATTATGGTTCTTTATCAATCTGTTAAGGGCTCTTCTCAAATGAAGCGAAAGCTTGTTCTGAGGAAGTCGCTTACATGAAGAGATTGAATTTTGAAGTATGACTCTTCTAGTGTTGATGATGTCTTCCAGAGGCTGATAAACTTTAGAAGGATTCCAATTCGGGTTTGCAACTCGAAAAGGAGGAAGAGGTCTATCTGGTGCATTTCTGAACAACCATCGAAGACGAAGTTGTCTTGCAAAATTATCAGTCTTTGGTTAGATGTGTTGAATCCGGAAACTTTGACGGAGGAATAGATCCCAAACCAAGTCCTAGAAGCTTTTTCTCGCTAAATGAGAGCTTGTACTGAGAGAGATTGTGGATGGCAGTGTTTGAAACACGTTGATCCACCTTAGTTGGGATCTTTCTAGAGAAAAGCAATAGAGCATAGCGCTCGGGATCTTGGAGAGGGAGCCAGAAGAGGTGCCTTAACGCCGGGGATTTCGAGATCGAGATCGGCTCGGTGGAGCAGATCTGCTTCGTGAATTTTGCCGATTTTGTTTCTGTCCCGAACCAGATTTCTGGGTATTGCGGCCTTGTCAAGAAGAGGAAGGCTGTGCAGAGGAGGGGGTGGAAGTCTTCTTCCTTTGAGGTTGATTTCCACCCCCTTGCCGGTTTCCCCGCTGGTTTTTTGGCTGGGTAGACTTGCCTTTATTTGGCTTGTTTCCCTGCTGCTTACCTTGGTGGTTGTTTTGCCGGTCTTTCTGCTGTTGATTGCCTTTTTTAGAAGCTTGGTTGCTTCTAGTTTTCTTCTTGTTGTTGTTCTGGCTATTGTTCTGGCTTTTCTTTTGTTAATTATCTTTCCGTTTTTTGTTTGTCCCACCTGTGTCATTTGCTAGACTTTCTTTAGCTTGTTGATCTGTGCTTGAACTTGCTTCTGAACTTGCTCTTTGACTAGCTTGGCTATAGAGGGTTCAGTAGGAAGAGATTCTGCATCTCCCATGGCTTGATCCTGTGCAGCTTTCCTCTTGGTGAAAGCAGCTTGCTTGATCTTAGAGTTAAGGAGATCCCAAGGGTTGCTTTACAAAGGTGGGTCCATGCTAAAAATAGTACTTACTAAAAATAGAAAGTTACAAATTAGAGGTTCGAAACCTTGATCTAACTAGATAGGAGCGCAGATTCCTTGGATTTCTCCAGCAAATCATAGGTCTAGGTATATGCTTTAGCTCGGGATTTTGTTGGCAAAGCCGAAAAAGTTTAGGGTTTAGGGAGGCCCCCAAGTTTAAAGCTTTGGTGTACTTGGAGTAGTCAAGCTTAAGAACCAGGGGGATCCGCTTACTCGAAGAGGTTTCTCGATTGGAAGCCTTTAGAAGTAGAGCTGTTCGCATATTGTACTTGACCTTGCTGAAAGTTTTCCGAAGGAGAGAATTCGGATATCCTCTACCTCGAAGTCGTTGGAAAAACAAAAGCTTTAGCTTGATGTAGCTTTGAAGCGTGCTTTCCCTGATGACATAACGCTTAAGTTCTCCAATGATGAAGGATTCCTTTTGATGACTAGGGTGCCAGGAAGAGAAAGGGAGGTATTGATACCTGTTCAGCTCTTTCTGAAAACAACTAGTAGAAAGCTTTCCTGTGGTTTGAAAATTAGTACCTTTGAAGAGGTGAATGTCCAAAAAATCCACAGATGAATTGGAGATGACATGTGTTATCTTGATATGCTCCTGAAGATCCATTGCATAGTTGCTAAGATGTTGAAGCAAAGTGGTGTGAGACCCATGCCAAAAACCTAAAGCGTCATCAATGTATCTTTTGTAGTAGAGTAGCTCTGTTGTGGGATGTACCTGTTCTTGAAGGTTTTCTAAATAACATAGAAAAAGGCAGGCATAGACAACAGCAAAATTACTCCCCATAGCAGTGCCTCTGATTTGATGCCAAAAAGTGCCATTAAACTCAAGATAGTGGTTCTTGAGAACAAGAGAGGCAATTGTCATGATGAGGTTGAGCTCTACATGGTTGAAGTCACCCTGTATCATCATCTTGAGGGCATGCAGTCCTTCATTGGTGGGAATACTAGGGTACAGAGATTCCACATCAAATGTGAAGAGGATAATTTCTTGTGGTAGATGAAGCTCAGATAACTCTTTAATCAGAGTGAGATGGCAGTGTTTGAAACACGTTGATCCACCTCAGTTGGGGTCTTTCTAGAGAAAAGCAATAGAGCATAGCGCTCGGGATCTTGGAGAGGGAGCCAGAAGAGGTGCCTTAACGCCAGGGATTTCGAGACCGAGATCGGCTTGGTGGAGCGGATCTGCTTCGTGAATTTTGCCGATTTTGTTTCTGTCCCGAACCAGATTTCTGGGTATTGCGGCCTTGTCGAGAAGAGGAAGGCTGTGCAGAGGAGGGGGTGGAAGTCTTCTTCCTTTGAGGTTGATTTCCACCCCCTTGCCGGTTTCCCCGCTGGTTTTTTGGCTGGGTAGACTTGCCTTTATTTGGCTTGTTTCCCTGCTGCTACTTACCTTGGTGGTTGTTTTGCCGGTCTTTCTGTTGATTGCCTTTCTTAGAAGCTTGGTTGCTTCTAGTTTTCTTCTTGTTGTTGTTCTGGCTATTGTTCTGGCTTTTCTTTTGTTGATTATCTTTCCGTTTTTTGTTTGTCCCACCTGTGTCATTTGCTAGACTTTTCTTTAGCTTGTTGATCTGTGCTTGAACTTGCTTCTGAACTTGCTCTTTGACTAGCTTGGCTATAGAGGGTTCAGTAGGAAGAGATTCTGCATCTCCCATGGCTTGATCTTGTGCAGCTTTCCTCTTGGTGAAAGCAGCTTGCTTGATCTTAGAGTTAAGGAGATGAGAGACCCTGAAATTATTTATGGCAGTTTTGAAATCTTTGACCAGCTTGTTCTTCCAAGTCTTCATGGTGTTTTCCCATAAAGCGTGGGGGCTGTCCATGAGTTCCAAAGCAGCCATGAGGTTCAGGATTTCCTGGAGACTGGCTTCAAAAGTGGAGGCATAAGCATCCAGCTTCTTTTCTTGATTCTCTACCAGCTTTGCTTGGGCTTCAATGAGGACTTCCAAGCAGCTGCTCCTGTAATTTTTACAAAGATCTTGTAGAGTTTGATTGAGAAAGGCCTGTCCTTGTTCATCTTGCACAGTAAGGCGGGGTGGTTTGAGTCGAAGACTGTTAGGTACGGTGCCTTCTTCTCTTTGCTCTCTAAGCTTTTTGAGGTAAGCTTGACTTTTCTCAAAAGCTAAAAACATCTTCTTGTACTCCTCGATAGACTTCTTCAAGAAATCTTTAAGGTGAGAAGGTTGAGCGATGGGAAGAGTAGGCAGAGCAAAAAGGTCATCATAGGATGATAATGAAGCACCAAGTGTAAACCTGTATTGGTTTTGTGCATTAGCAGTATCTGTAGAATCATCCATTCTTCGCTTAGCATGTTCTCTTTCTCCACTAGCAAATTGAAACGCTCCCTGGCTGGTAGAAGGGTTGTCTTGACCTTCGTTTACTGCCTCTGGGATAGTGTTCAAAAGCACCATGATAGCAAAGGTTTAGGGTTTAGGGGTTTTTTCAGGTGTGCGGTTGTGGAGTGATAAAGATAAATAACCGGTAGCCGCGGCAGCTAAAAGTAGCGACGGCAGCAAAAAATAAATTTTTCGGGGGGCCAGTTACGTGATAGTCAAGTGGAGTGTATGTAAGATATGGTGTTGAGGTGTGAATAGTATGAAGTTAAGATGGCCACGCACTATGACCAAGAAGTCCAAAATCCCACCTCACGAGGACAATTCTCAGCCGAAAAATACGACGAGTTGCCCACGCAAAACAAAGGCTAAGATGTGGGGACAACAACTTGCCGGAAAAGAACGACTAGTTGTCCACCAAACCTAAGACGTGGGGACAACAACTTGCCGCAAAGAACGACTAGTTGCCCTCAAAAATAAAGGTAAGGGGAAGGGAAGGTGCATCAATCGAAATGACACTTAGCATGCCACGCAATATGACATTATGCCAGATCGAAGGAGCATACTCAGCAGAAAGACACTAAACCAGCCAAATTAATGACCAAGTGCCTCTTGCTAGGCACCAAACCAATGGCCTTACTCACACACACAAGAAAGACACTTTACTTGCCCAAAAAAGGACTAAGTGCCTAACATACACAAAACACAAGATAAAATTTGATTTGATTTAAGAGACAAAAAAGACTTAAAAAAGTCGATTTCTTGTATTAACTTGAGGGTGTAGTTCCAAACTAGTTTCGCTCTAGAATGAGCTCTTCAGTGGAACACCCAAGTTTGAGATTACAAGAATGAGAGCTCTCCCTTATGTAGAGAAGGGAGGGCTAGCTTTTGCCTCTTTGCATGTGGGATAATTCAGCCTTTTGTTGTGAGAAAGCAAGCTTAGGACATGAAGAACCCAATGCAACAAACGGCGCTCGAATCGGATAAGTAGAGCTCTCTAAACAAGTAAAAGAAGCTCAATAGCATCTCATGCAAGCTATGGGTTTTGAACTCATGACCACTTTCATTAGAGTCACAAGCCTTAACCATTAGGCTAGAGTGGACATGTTGACTCTACATGCAAAAATAAGTTACATAAGGTAACTAGAAGACTAGAGAGATGCGTAAAATAGGTGGAGGGTTTTCCCGATAGCAGAACCAAACATGGGAGGTCTCATATGCTGTTAAGCCGATGCTCCCAAGGGTTGCTTTACAAAGGTGGGTCCACGCTAAAAATAGTACTTACTAAAAATAGAAATCTACAAATTAGAGGTTCGAAACCTTGATCTAACAAGATAGGAGCGCAGATTCCTTGGATTTCTCCAGCAAATCATAGGTCTAGGTATATGCTTCAGCTCGGGATTTTCTTGGCAAAGCCGAAAAAGTTCAGGGTTCAGGGTTCAGGGTTTGCGTTTAGGGTTTAGGGTTTAGGGTTAGGGTTTAGGGGTTTTTTCAGGTGTGCGGTTGTGGAGTGATAAAGATAAATAACCGGTAGCTGCGGCAGCTAAAAGTGGCTGCGGCAGCAAAAAATAAATTTTTCGGGGGGCCAGTTACGTGATAGTCAAGTGGAGTGTATGTAAGATATGGTGTTGAGATGTGAATAGTATGAACTTAAGATGGCCACGCACTATGACCAGGAAGTCCAAAATCCCACCTCACGAGGACAACAGCTAGCCGAAAAATACGACCAGTTGCCCACGCAATCTAAAGGCTAAGATGTGGGGACAATAACTTGCCGCAAAAGAACGACTAGTTGTCCACCAAACCAAAGGCTAAGACGTGGGGACAAGAACTTGCCGCAAAAGAACGACTAGTTGTCCTAAAAAATAAAGGTAAGGGGAAGGGAAGGTGCATCAATCGAAATGACACTTAGCATGCCACGCAATATGACATTATGCCAGATCGAAGGAGCATACTCAGCAGAAAGACACTAAACCAGCCAAATTAATGACCAAGTGCCTCTTGCTAAGCACCAAACCAATGGCCTTACTCACACACACAAGAAAGACACTTTACTTGCCCAAAAAAGGACTAAGTGCCCAACATACACAAAACACAAGACAAAAATTTGATTTGATTTAAGAGACAAAAAAGACTTAAAAAAGTCGATTTCTTGTATTAACTTGAGGGTGTAGTTCCAAACTAGTTTCGCTCTAGAATGAGCTCTTCAGTGGAACACCCTAAACCCTAAACCCTAAACCCTAAACCCTAAACCCTAAACCCTAAACCCTAAACCCTAAACTAGTTTGGAACTACACCCTCAAGTTAATACAAGAAATCGACTTTTTTAAGTCTTTTTTGTCTCTTAAATCAAATCAAATTTTGTCTTGTGTTTTGTGTATGCTAGGCACTTAGTCCTTTTTTGGGCAAGTAAAGTGTCTTTCTTGTGTGTGTGAGTAAGGCCATTGGTTTGGTGCTTAGCAAGAGGCACTTGGTCATTAATTTTGCTAGTTTAGTGTCTTTCTGCTGAGTATGCTCCTTCGATCTGGCATAATGTCATATTGCGTGGCATGCTAAGTGTCATTTCGATTGATGCACCTTCCCTTCCCCTTACCTTTATTTTTTGAGGGCAACTAGTCGTTCTTTTGCGGCAAGTTGTTGTCCCCACGTCTTAGCCTTTGGTTTGGTGGACAACTAGTCGTTCTTTTACGGCAAGTTGTTGTCCCCACATCTCAGCCTTTAGTTTCGTGGGCAACTTGGTCGTATTTTTCAGCTAGCTGTTGTCCTCGTGAGGTGGGATTTTGGACTTTTTGGTCATAGTGCGTGGCCATCTTAAGTTCATACTATTCACACCTCAACACCATATCTTACATACACTCCACTTGACTCACGTAACCGCCCCCCCGAAAAATTTATTTCTTGCTGCCGTAAGCTACTTTTAGCTGCCGCAGTTATCGGTTATTTATCTTTATCACTCCACAACCGCACACCTGAAAAAACCCCTAAACCCTAAACCCTAAACGCTAACCAACCGGTTTAGGTTTTAGGTTTTAGGGGTTTAGGGTTTAGGGGTTTAGGGTGGTTAAGGGTTAGGGTTTGGGGTTTGGGGTTAGGGTTTGGGGTTTGCGGTTTTAGGGTTTAGGGTTTGGGGTTTAGGATTTTAGGGTTTAAGGGTTTAAGGATTTTAGGGTTTAAGGGTTTAGGGTTTAGGGTTTTAGAGTTTTAGAGATTTTAGGGTTTAGGGTTAGGGTTTAGGGTTTGGGTTTGGGTTTTGGGTTTAGGGTTTAGGGGTTTTAGGGTTTAGGGGTTTTTTCAGGTGTGCGGTTGTGGAGTGATGAAGATAAATAGCCGGTAGCTGCGGTAGCAAAAAATAAATTTTTCGGGGGGCCGGTTACGTGATAGTCACGTGAAGTGTATGTAAGATATGGTGTTGAGGTGTGAATAGTATGAACTTAAGATGGCCACGCACTATGACCAAGAAGTCCAAAATCCCACCTCACGAGGACAACAGCTAGCCGAAAAATACGACCAATTGCCCATGCAAAATAAAGGCTAAGATGTGGGGACAACAACTTGCCGCAAAAGAACGACTAGTTGTCCACCAAACCAAAGGCTAAGACGTGGGGACAACAACTTGCCGCAAAAGAACGACCAGTTGCCCTCAAAAATAAAGGTAAGGGGAAGGGAAGGTGCATCAATCGAAATGACACTTAGCATGCCACGCAATATGACATTATGCCAGATCGAAGGAGCATACTCAGCAGAAAGACACTAAACCAGCCAAATTAATGACCAAGTGCCTCTTACTAAGCACCAAACCAATGGCCTTACTCACACACACAAGAAAGACACTTTACTTGCCCAAAAAAGGACTAAGTGCCTAACATACACAAAACACAAGACAAAATTTGATTTGATTTAAGAGACAAACAAGACTTAAAAAAAGTCAATTTCTTGTATTAACTTGAGGGTGTAGTTCCAAACTAGTTTCGCTCTAGAATGAGCTCTTCAGTGGAACACCCAAGTTTGAGATTACAAGAATGAGAGCTCTCCCTTATGTAGAGAAGGGAGGGTTAGCTTTTGCCTCTTTGCATGTGGGATAATTCAGCCTTTTGTTGTGAAAAAACAAGCTTAGGACATGAAGAACCCAATGCAACAAACGGCGCTCGAATCGGATAAGTAGAGCTCTCTAAACAAGTAAAGGAAGCTCAATAGCATCTCATGCAAGCTATGGGTTTTGAACTCATGACCTCTTTCATTAGAGTCACAAGCCTTAACCATTAGGCTAGAGTGGACATGTTGACTCTACATGCAAAAATAAGTTACATAAGGTACTTAGAAGACTAGAGAGATGCATAAAATAGGTGGAGGGTTTTCCCGATAGCAGAATCAAACATGGGAGGTCTCATATGCTGTTAAGCCGATGCTCCCAAGGGTTGCTTTACAAAGGTGGGTCCACGCTAAAAATAGTACTTACTAAAAATAGAAAGTTACAAATTAGAGGTTCGAAACCTTGATCTAACAAGATAGGAGCGTAGATTCCTTGGATTTCTCCAGCAAATCATAGGTCTAGGTATATGCTTCAGCTCGGGATTTTGTTGGCAAAGCCGAAAAAGTTTAGGGTTTAGGGAGGCCCCCAAGTTTAAAGCTTTGGTGTACTTGGAGTAGTCAAGCTTAAGAACCAGGGGGATCCGCTTACTCGAAGAGGTTTCTCGATTGGAAGCCTTTAGAAGTAGAGCTGTTCGCATATTGTACTTGACCTTGCTGAAAGTTTTCCGAAGGAGAGAATCCGGATATCCTCTACCTCGAAGTCGTTGGAAAAACAAAAGCTTTAGCTTGATGTAGCTTTGAAGCGTGCTTTCCCTGATGACATAACGCTTAAGTTCTCCAATGATGAAGGATTCCTTTTGATGACTAGGGTGCCAGGAAGAGAAAGGGAGGTATTGATACCTGTTCAGCTCTTTCTGAAAACAACTAGTAGAAAGCTTTCCTGTGGTTTGAAAATTAGTACCTTTGAAGAGGTGAATGTCCAAAAAATCCACAGATGAATTGGAGATGACATGTGTTATCTTGATATGCACCTGAAGATCCATTGCATAGTTGCTAAGATGTTGAAGCAAAGTGGTGTGAGACCCATGCCAAAAACCTAAAGCGTCATCAATGTATCTTTTGTAGTAGAGTAGCTCTGTTGTGGGATGTACCTGTTCTTGAAGGTTTTCTAAATAACATAGAAAAAGGCAGGCATAGACAACAGCAAAATTACTCCCCATAGCAGTGCCTCTGATTTGATGCCAAAAAGTGCCATTAAACTCAAGATAGTGGTTCTTGAGAACAAGAGAGGCAATTGTCATGATGAGGTTGAGCTCTACATGGTTGAAGTCACCCTGTATCATCATCTTGAGGGCATGCAGTCCTTCATTGGTGGGAATACTGGGGTACAGAGATTCCACATCAAATGTGAAGAGGATAATTTCTTGTGGTAGATGAAGCTCAGATAACTCTTTAATCAGAGTGAGGGAGTCTTTTAGATGTTGCTTTTGTTGGAGGAGAATGGGAAAAAGCTTATGATGAAGCCATATAGACGCATTCTCAAAAACAAAGCCATTGTAAGAGCAGATTGTACTTCCGACCACTGTAGGTTTGTGGATTTTGGGCAAGAAGTAAAGAGAGCAAACTCTGAACCCTTGCTCTGGCTTCTGCAAAATAAACTTTGCTTCATCCCTTGAGAGCACACTAGACTTTTGACAGATGCAGGCAAGCCTATCAAACAATTCATTCAATGGAGCTTGGGTGACTGGGAGATAGACCTGTTGATCTAGAAGTTGCCGATCACCTTCATTAAGATACCATGATTTATCAAGAATTACCAAACCAAGGTTTTTATCTGCTGGCTTGATAATGATGTTATGGTTCTTTATCAATCTGTTAAGGGCTCTTCTCAAATGAAGCGAAAGCTTGTTCTGAGGAAGTCGCTCACATGAAGAGATTGAATTTTGAAGTATGACTCTTCCAGTGTTGATGATGTCTTCCAGAGGCTGATAAACTTTAGAAGGATTCCAATTCGGGTTTGCAACTCGAAAAGGAGGAAGAGGTCTATCTGGTGCATTTCTGAAAAACCATCGAAGACGAAGTTGCCTTGCAAGATTATCATAGTCTTTGGTGAGATGTGTTGAATCCGGAAACTTTGACGGAGGAATATATCCCAAACCAAGTCCTAGAAGCTTTTTCTCGCTAAATGAAAGCTTGTACTGAGAGAGATTGTGGATGGCAGTGTTTGAAACACGTTGATCCACCTCAGTTGGGGTCTTTCTAGAGAAAAGCAATAGAGCATAGCGCTCGGGATCTTGGAGAGGGAGCCAGAAGAGGTGCCTTAACGCCGGGGATTTCGAGACCGAGATCGGCTCGGTGGAGCGGATCTGCTTCGTGAATTTTACCGATTTTGTTTCTGTCCCGAACCAGATTTCTGGGTATTGCGGCCTTGTCGAGAAGAGGAAGGCTGTGCAGAGGAGGGGGTGGAAGTCTTCTTCCTTTGAGGTTGATTTCCACCCCCTTGCCGGTTTCCCCGCTGGTTTTTTGGCTAGGTAGACTTTCCTTTATTTGGCTTGTTTCCCTGCTGCTTACCTTGGTGGTTGTTTTGCCGGTCTTTCTGTTGATTGCCTTTCTTAGAAGCTTGGTTGCTTCTAGTTTTCTTCTTGTTGTTGTTCTGGCTATTGTTCTGGCTTTTCTTTTGTTGATTATCTTTCCGTTTTTTGTTTGTCCCACCTGTGTCATTTGCTAGACTTTTCTTTAGCTTGTTGATCTGTGCTTGAACTTGCTTCTAAACTTGCTCTTTGACTAGCTTGGCTATAGAGGGTTCAGTAGGAAGAGATTCTGCATCTCCCATGGCTTGATCCTGTGCAGCTTTCCTCTTGGTGAAAGCAGCTTGCTTGATCTTAGAGTTAAGGAGATGAGAGACCCTGAAGATATTTATGGCAGTTTTGAAATCTTTGAGCAGCTTGTTCTTCCAAGTCTTCATGGTGTTTTCCCATAAAGCGTGTGGGCTGTGCATGAGTTCCAAAGCAGCCATGAGGTTCAGGATTTCCTGGAGACTGGCTTCAAAAGTGGAGGCATAAGCATCCAGCTTCTTTTCTTGATTCTCTACCAGCTTTGCTTGGGCTTCAATGAGGACTTCCAAGCAGCTGCTCCTGTAATTTTTACAAAGATCTTGTAGAGTTTGATTGAGAAAGGCCTGTCCTTGTTCATCTTGCACAGTAAGGCGGGGTGGTTTGAGTCGAAGACTGTTAGGTACGGTGCCTTCTTCTCTTTGCTCTCTAAGCTTTTTGAGGTAAGCTTGACTTTTCTCAAAAGCTAAAAACATCTTCTTGTACTCCTCGATAGACTTCTTCAAGAAATCTTTAAGGTGAGAAGGTTGTGCGATGGGAAGAGTAGGCAGAGCAAAAAGGTCATCATAGGATGATGATGAAGCACCAAGTGTAAACCTGTATTGGTTTTGTGCATTAGCAGTATCTGTAGAATCATCCATTCTCCGCTTAGCACTTTCTCTTTCTCCACTAGCAAATTGAAACGCTCCCTGGCTGGTAGAAGGGTTGTCTTGACCTTCGTTTGTGCTGCCTCTGGGATAGTGTTCAAAAGCACCATGATAGCAAAGGTTTAGGGTTTAGGGGTTTTTTCAGGTGTGCGGTTGTGGAGTGATGAAGATAAATAACCGGTAGCTGCGACAGCTAAAAGTAGCTGCGGCAGCAAAAAATAAATTTTTCGGGGGGCCGGTTACGTGATAGTCACGTGAAGTGTATGTAAGATATGGTGTTGAGGTGTGAATAGTATGCACTTAAGATGGCCACGCACTATGACCAAGAAGTCCAAAAATCCCACCTCACGAGGACAACAGCTAGCCGAAAAATACGACCAATTACCCACGCAAAATAAAGGCTAAGATGTGGGGACAACAACTTGCCGCAAAAGAACGACTAGTTGTCCACCAAACCAAATGCTAAGACGTGGGGACAACAACTTGCCGCAAAAGAACGACTAGTTGCCCTCAAAAATAAAGGTAAGGGGAAGGGAAGGTGCATCAATCGAAATGACACTTAGCATGCCACGCAATATGACATTATGCCAGATCGAAGGAGCATACTCAGCAGAAAGACACTAAACCAGCCAAATTAATGACCAAGTGCCTCTTACTAAGCACCAAACCAATGGCCTTACTCACACACACAAGAAAGACACTTTACTTGCCCAAAAAAGGACTAAGTGCCTAACATACACAAAACACAAGACAAAATTTGATTTGATTTAAGAGACAAAAAAGACTTAAAAAAAGTCAATTTCTTGTATTAACTTGAGGGTGTAGTTCCAAACTAGTTTCGCTCTAGAATGAGCTCTTCAGTGGAACACCCAAGTTTGAGATTACAAGAATGAGAGCTCTCCCTTATGTAGAGAAGGGAGGGCTAGCTTTTGCCTCTTTGCATGTGGGATAATTCAGCCTTTTGTTGTGAAAAAACAAGCTTAGGACATGAAGAACCCAATGCAACAAACGGCGCTCGAATCGGATAAGTAGAGCTCTCTAAACAAGTAAAAGAAGCTCAATAGCATCTCATGCAAGCTATGGGTTTTGAACTCATGACCTCTTTCATTAGAGTCACAAGCCTTAACCATTAGGCTAGAGTGGACATGTTGACTCTACATGCAAAAATAAGTTACATAAGGTAACTAGAAGACTAGAGAGATGCATAAAATAGGTGGAGGGATTTCCCGATAGCAGAACCAAACATGGGAGGTCTCATATGCTGTTGAGCCGATGCTCCCAAGGGTTGCTTTACAAAGGTGGGTCCACGCTAAAAATAGTACTTACTAAAAATAGAAAGTTACAAATTAGAGGTTTGAAACCTTGATCTGACAAGATAGGACCGCAGATTCCTTGGATTTCTCCAGCAAATTATAGGTCTAGGTATATGCTTCAGCTCGGGATTTTGTTGGCAAAGCCGAAAAAGTTTAGGGTTTAGGGTTTTAGGGTTTACTAAAAATAGAAAGTTACAAATTAGAGGTTTGAAACCTTGATCTGACAAGATAGGACCGCAGATTCCTTGGACTTCTCCAGTAAATCATAGGTCTAGGTATATGCTTCAGCTCAGGATTTTGTTGGCAAAGCCGAAAAAGTTTAGGGTTTAGGGTTTTAGGGTTTAGGGTTTAGGGTTTTAGGGTTTGGGGTTGGGGTTTGGGTTTTGGGTTTAGGGTTTAGGGTTTAGGCTTTAGGCTTTAGGCTTTAGGGTTAGGGTTTAGGGGTATTTTCAAGTGTGCAGTTGTGGAGTGATAAAGATAAATAACCGGTAGCTGCGCGGCAGCTAAAAGTAGCTGCGGCAGCTAAAAGTAAATTTTTCAGGGGGCCGGTTACGTGATAGTCAAGTGGAGTGTATGTAAGATATGGTGTTGAGGTGTGAATAGTATGAACTTAAGATGGCCACGCACTATGACCAAGAAGTCCAAAAATCCCACCTCACGAGGACAATAGCTTGCCGAAAAATACGACCAGTTGCCCACGCAAACTAAAGGCTAAGATGTGGGAACAACAGCTTGCCGCAAAAGAACGACTAGTTGTCCACCAAACCAAAGGCTAAGACGTGGGGACAAAAACTTGCCGCCGCAAAAGAACGACTAGTTGCCCTCAAAAATAAAGGTAAGGGGAAGGGAAGGTGCATCAATCGAAATGACACTTAGCATGCCACGCAATATGACATTATGCCAGATCGAAGGAGCATACTCAGTAGAAAGACACTAAACCAGCCAAATTAATGACCAAGTGCCTCTTGCTAAGCACCAAACCAATGGCCTTACTCACACACACAAGAAAGACACTTAACTTGCCCAAAAAAAGGACTAAGTGCCTAACATACACAAAACACAAGACAGAATTTGATTTGATTTAAGAGACAAAAAAGACTTAAAAAAGCCGATTTCTTGTATTAACTTCAGGGTGTAGTTCCAAACTAGTTTCGCTCTAGAATGAGCTCTTCAGTGGAACACCCAAGTTTGAGATTACAAGAATGAGAGCTCTCCCTTATGTAGAGAAGGGAGGGCTAGCTTTTGCCTCTTTGCATGTGGGATAATTCAGCCTTTTGTTGTGAAAAAGCAAGCTTAGGACATGAAGAACCCAATGCAACAAACGGCGCTCGAATCGGATAAGTAGAGCTCTCTAAACAAGTAAAAGAAGCTCAATAGCATCTCATGCAAGCTATGGGTTTTGAACTCATGACCTCTTTCATTAGAGTCACAAGCCTTAACCATTAGGCTAGAGTGGACATGTTGACTCTACATGCAAAAATAAGTTACATAAGGTAACTAGAAGACTAGAGAGATGCATAAAATAGGTGGAGGGATTTCCCGATAGCAGAACCAAACATGGGAGGTCTCATATGCTGTTAAGCCGATGCTCCCAAGGGTTGCTTTACAAAGGTGGGTCCACGCTAAAAATAGTACTTACTAAAAATAGAAAGTTACAAATTAGAGGTTCGAAACCTTGATCTAACAAGATAGGAGCGCAGATTCCTTGGATTTCTCTAGCAAATCATAGGTCTAGGTATATGCTTCAGCTCGGGATTTTGTTGGCAAAGCCGAAAAAGTTTAGGGTTTAGGGAGTCCCCCAAGTTTAAAGCTTTGGTGTACTTGGAGTAGTCAAGCTTAAGAACTAGGGGGATCCGCTTACTCGAAGAGGTTTCTCGATTGGAAGCCTTTAGAAGTAGAGCTATTCGCATATTGTACTTGACCTTGCTGAAAGTGTTCCGAAGGAGAGAATCCAGATATCCTCTACCTCGAAGTCGTTGGAAAAACAAAAGCTTTAGCTTGATGTAGCTTTGAAGCGTGCTTTCCCTGATGACATAACGCTTAAGTTCTCCAATGATGAAGGATTCCTTTTGATGACTAGGGTGCCAGGAAGAGAAAGGGAGGTATTGATACCTGTTCAGCTCTTTCTGAAAACAACTAGTAGAAAGCTTTCCTGTGGTTTGAAAATTAGTACCTTTGAAGAGGTGAATGTCCAAAAAATCCACAGATGAATTGGAGATGACATGTGTTATCTTGATATGCTCCTGAAGATCCATTGCATAGTTGCTAAGATGTTGAAGCAAAGTGGTGTGAGACCCATGCCAAAATCCTAAAGCGTCATCAATGTATCTTTTGTAGTAGAGTAGCTCTGTTGTGGGATGTACCTGTTCTTGAAGGTTTTCTAAATAACATAGAAAAAGGCAGGCATAGACAACAGCAAAATTACTCCCCATAGCAGTGCCTCTGATTTGATGCCAAAAAATGCCATTAAACTCAAGATAGTGGTTCTTGAGAACAAGAGAGGCAATTGTCATGATGAGGTTGAGCTCTACATGGTTGAAGTCACCCTGTATCATCATCTTGAGGGCATGCAGTCCTTCATTGGTGGGAATACTGGGGTACAGAGATTCCACATCAAATGTGAAGAGGATAATTTCTTGTGGTAGATGAAGCTCAGATAACTCTTTAATCAGAGTGAGGGAGTCTTTTAGATGTTGCTTTTGTTGGAGGAGAATGGGGAAAAGCTTATGATGAAGCCATATAGACGCATTCTCAAAAACAAAGCCATTGTAAGAGCAGATTGGCCTTCCGACCAGTGTAGGTTTGTGGATTTTGGGCAAGAAGTAAAGAGAGCAAACTCTGAACCCTTGCTCTGGCTTCTGCAAAATAAACTTTGCTTCATCCCTTGAGAGCACACTAGACTTTTGACAGATGCAGGCAAGCCTATCAAACAGTTCATTCAATGGAGCTTGGGTGACTGGGAGATAGACCTGTTGATCTAGAAGTTGCCGATCACCTTCATTAAGATACCATGATTTATCAAGAATTACCAAACCAAGGTTTTTATCTGCTGGCTTGATAATGATGTTATGGTTCTTTATCAATCTGTTAAGGGCTCTTCTCAAATGAAGCGAAAGCTTGTTCTGAGGAAGTCGCTCACATGAAGAGATTGAATTTTCAAGTATGACTCTTCCAGTGTTGATGATGTCTTCCAGAGGCTGATAAACTTTAGAAGGATTCCAATTCGGGTTTGCAACTCGAAAAGGAGGAAGAGGTCTATCTGGTGCATTTCTGAAAAACCATCGAAGACGAAGTTGCCTTGCAAAATTATCATAGTCTTTGGTGAGATGTGTTGAATCCGGAAACTTTGACGGAGGAATATATCCCAAAGCAAGTCCTAGAAGATTTTTCTCGCTAAATGAAAGCTTGTACTAAGAGAGATTGTGGATGGCAGTGTTTGAAACACGTTGATCCACCTCAGTTGGGGTCTTTCTAGAGAAAAGCAATAGAGCATAGCGCTCGGGATCTTGGAGAGGGAGCCAGAAGAGGTGCCTTAACGCCATGGATCTCGAGACCGAGATCGGCTCGGTGGAGCGGATCTGCTTCGTGAATTTTGCCGATTTTGTTTCTGTCCCAAACCAGATTTCTGGGTATTGCGGCCTTGTCGAGAAGAGGAAGGCTGTGCAGAGGAGGGGGTGGAAGTCTTCTTCCTTTGAGGTTGATTTCCACCCCCTTGCCGGTTTCCCCGTTGGTTTTTTGGCTGGGTGGACTTGCCTTTATTTGGCTTGTTTCCCTGCTGCTGCTTACCTTGGTGGTTGTTTTGCCGGTCTTTCTGTTGATTGCCTTTCTTAGAAGCTTGGTTGCTTCTAGTTTTCTTCTTGTTGTTGTTCTGGCTATTGTTTTGGCTTTTCTTTTGTTGACTATCATTCCGTTTTTTGTTTGTCCCACCTGTGTCATTTGCTAGACTTTTCTTTAGCTTGTTGATCTGTGCTTGAACTTGCTTCTGAACTTGCTCTTTGACTAGCTTGGCTATAGAGGGTTCAGTAGGAAGAGATTCTGCATCTCCCATGGCTTGATCCTGTGCAGCTTTCCTCTTGGTGAAAGCAGCTTGCTTGATCTTAGAGTTAAGGAGATGAGAGACCCTGAAATTATTTATGGCAGTTTTGAAATCTTTGACCAGCTTGTTCTTCCAAGTCTTCATGGTGTTTTCCCATAAAGCGTGTGGGCTGTCCATGAGTTCCAAAGCAGCCATGAGATTCAGGATTTCCTGGAGACTGGCTTCAAAAGTGGAGGCATAAGCATCCAGCTTCTTTTCTTGATTCTCTACCAGCTTTGCTTGGGCTTCAATGAGGACTTCCAAGCAGCTGCTCCTGTAATTTTTACAAAGATCTTGTAGAGTTTGATTGAGAAAGGCCTGTCCTTGTTCATCTTGCACAGTAAGGCGGGGTGGTTTGAGTCGAAGACTATTAGGTACGGTGGCTTCTTCTCTTTGCTCTCTAAGCTTTTTGAGGTAAGCTTGACTTTTCTCAAAAGCTAAAAACATCTTCTTGTACTCCTCGATAGACTTCTTCAAGAAATCTTTAAGGTGAGAAGGTTGAGCGATGGGAAGAGTAGGCAGAGCAAAAAGGTCATCATAGGATGATGATGAAGCACCAAGTGTAAACCTGTATTGGTTTTGTGCATTAGCAGTATCTGTAGAATCATCCATTCTCCGCTTAGCACGTTCTCTTTCTCCACTAGCAAATTGAAACGCTCCCTGGCTGGTAGAAGGGTTGTCTTGACCTTCGTTTACTGCCTCTGGGATAGTGTTCAAAAGCACCATGATAGCAAAGGTTTAGGGTTTAGGGGTTCTTTCAGGTGTGCAGTTGTGGAGTGATAAAGATAAATAACCGGTAGCTGCGGCAGCTAAAAGTCCCCGGCGTTAAGGCACCTCTTCTGGCTCCCTCTCCAAGATCCCGAGCGCTATGCTCTATTGCTTTTCTCTAGAAAGACCCCAACTGAGGTGGATCAACGTGTTTCAAACACTGCCATCCACAATCTCTCTCAGTACAAGCTTTCATTTAGCGAGAAAAAGCTTCTAGGACTTGGTTTGGGATATATTCCTCCATCAAAGTTTCCGGATTCAACACATCTCACCAAAGACTATGATAATTTTGCAAGGCAACTTTGTCTTTGATGGTTTTTCAGAAATCCACCAGATAGACCTCTTCCTCCTTTTCGAGTTGCAAACCCGAATTGGAATCCTTCTAAAGTTTATCAGCCTCTGGAAGACATCATCAACACTGGAAGAGTCATACTTCAAAATTCAATCTCTTCATGTGAGCGACTTCCTCAGAACAAGCTTTCGCTTCATTTGAGAAGAGCCCTTAACAGATTGATAAAGAACCATAACATCATTATCAAGCCAGCAGATAAAAACCTTGGTTTGGTAATTCTTGATAAATCATGGTATCTTAATGAAGGTGATCGGCAACTTCTAGATCAACAGGTCTATCTCCCAGTCACCCAAGCTCCATTGAATGAACTGTTTGATAGGCTTGCCTGCATCTGTCAAAAGTCTAGTGTGCTCTCAAGGGATGAAGCAAAGTTTATTTTGCAGAAGCCAGAGCAAGGGTTCAGAGTTTGCTCTCTTTACTTCTTGCCCAAAATCCACAAACCTACAGTGGTCGAAAGGCCAATCTGCTCTTACAATGGCTTTGTTTTTGAGAATGCGTCTATATGGCTTCATCATAAGCTTTTCCCCATTCTCCTCCAACAAAAGCAACATCTAAAAGACTCCCTCACTCTGATTAAAGAGTTATCTGAGCTTCATCTACCACAAGAAATTATCCTCTTCACATTTGATGTGGAATCTCTGTACCCCAGTATTCCCACCAATGAAGGACTGCATGCCCTCAAGATGATGATACAGGGTGACTTCAACCATGTAGAGCTCAACCTCATCATGACAATTGCCTCTCTTGTTCTCAAGAACCACTATCTTGAGTTTAATAGCATTTTTTGGCATCAAATCAGAGGCACTGCTATGGGGAACATGTACATCCCACAACAGAGCTACTCTACTACAAAAGATACATTGATGACGCTTTAGGTTTTTGGCATGGGTCTCACACCACTTTGCTTCAACATCTTAGCAACTATGCAATGGATCTTCAGGAGCATATCAAGATAACACATGTCATCTCCAATTCATCTGTGGATTTTTTGGACATTCACCTCTTCAAAGGTACTAATTTTCAAACCACAGGAAAGCTTTCTACTAGTTGTTTTCAGAAAGAGCTGAACAGGTATCAATACCTCCCTTTCTCTTCCTGGCACCCTAGTCATCAAAAGGAATCCTTCATCATTGGAGAACTTAAGCGTTATGTCATCAGGGAAAGCACGCTTCAAAGCTACATCAAGCTAAAGCTTTTGTTTTTCCAATGACTTCGAGGTAGAGGATATCCGGATTCTCTCCTTCGGAAAACTTTCAGCAAGGTCAAGTATAATATGCGAACAGCTCTACTTCTAAAGGCTTCCAATCGAGAAACCTGTTCGAGTAAGCGGATCCCCCTGGTTCTTAAGCTTGACTACTCCAAGTACACCAAAGCTTTAAACTTGGGGGCCTCCCTAAACCCTAAACTTTTTCAGCTTTGCCAACAAACTCCCGAGCTGAAGCATATACCTAGACCTATGATTTGCTGGAGAAATCCAAGGAATCTACGCTCCTATCTTGTTAGATCAAGGTTTCGAACCTCTAATTTGTAACTTTCTATTTTTAGTAAAGTACTATTTTTAGCGTGGACCCACCTTTGTAAAGCAACCCTTGGGAGCATCGGCTTAACAGCATATGAGACCTCCCATGTTTGGTTCTGCTATCGAGAAAACCCTCCACCTATTTTATGCATCTCTCTAGTCTTCTAGTTACCTTATGTAACTTATTTTTGCATGTAGAGTCAACATGTCCACTCTAGCCTAATGGTTAAGGCTTGTGACTCTAATGAAAGAGGTCATGAGTTCAAAACCCATAGCTTGCATGAGATGCTATTGAGCTTCTTTTACTTGTTTGAAGAGCTCTACTTATCCGATTCGAGCGCCGTTTGTTGCATTGGGTTCTTCATGTCCTAAGCTTGCTTTTTCACAACAAAAGGCTGAATTATCCCACATGCAAAGAGGCAAAAGCTAGTCCTCCCTTCTCTACATAAGGGAGAGCTCTCATTCTTGTAATCTCAAACTTGGGTGTTCCACTGAAGAGCTCATTCTAGAGCGAAACTAGTTTGGAACTACACCCTCAAGTTAATACAAGAAATCGACTTTTTTAAGTCTTTTTTGTCTCTTAAATCAAATCAAATTTTGTCTTGTGTTTTGTGTATGTTAGGCACTTAGTCCTTTTTTGGGCAAGTAAAGTGTCTTTCTTGTGTGTATGAGTAAGGCCATTGGTTTGGTGCTTAGCAAGAGGCACTTGGTCATTAATTTGGCTGATTTAGTGTCTTTCTACTGAGTATGCTCCTTCGATCTGGCATAATGTCATATTGCGTGGCATGCTAAGTGTCATTTCGATTGATGCACCTTCCCTTCCCCTTACCTTTATTTTTGAGGGCAACTAGTCGTTGTTGTCCCCACGTCTTAGCCTTTGGTTTGGTGGACAACTAGTCGTTCTTTTGCGGCAAGTTGTTGTCCCCACATCTTAGCCTTTGTTTTGCGTGGGCAACTGGTCGTATTTCTCGGCTAGTTGTTGTCCTCGTGAGGTGGGGTTTTGGACTTCTTGGTCATAGTGCGTGGCCATCTTAAGTTCATACTATTCACACCTCAACACCATATCTTACATACACTCCACTTGACTATCATGAACCGGCCCCCCGAAAAATTTATTTTTTGCTGCCGCAGCTACTTTTAGCTGCCGCAGCTATCGGTTATTTATCTTTATCACTCCACAACCGCACACCTGAAAAAACCCCTAATCCCTAAACCCTAAACCCTAAACCCTAAACTTTTTCGGCTTTGCCAACAAAATCCCGAGCTGAAGCATATACCTAGACCTATGATTTGCTGGAGAAATCCAAGGAATCTACGCTCCTATCTTGTTAGGTCAAGGTTTCGAACCTCTAATTTGTAACTTTCTATTTTTAGTAAGTACTATTTTTAGTGTGGACCCACCTTTGTAAAGCAACCCTTGGGAGCATCGACTTAACAGCATATGGGACCTCCCATGTTTGGTTCTGCTATCGGGAAAACCCTCCACCTATTTTATGCATCTCTCTAGTCTTCTAGTTACCTTATGTAACTTATTTTTGCATGTAGAGTCAACATGTCCACTCTAGCCTAATGGTTAAGGCTTGTGACTCTAATGAAAGAGGTCATGAGTTCAAAACTCATAGCTTGCATGAGATGCTATTGAGCTTCTTTTACTTGTTTAGAGAGCTCTACTTATCCGATTCGAGCGCCGTTTGTTGCATTGGGTTATTCATGTCCTAAGCTTGCTTTTTCACAACAAAAGGCTGAATTATCCCACATGCAAAGAGGCAAAAGCTAGCCCTCCTTTCTCTACATAAGGGAGAGCTCTCATTCTTGTAATCTCAAACTTGGGTGTTCCACTGAAGAGCTCATTCTAGAGCGAAACTAGTTTGGAACTACACCCTCAAGTTAATACAAGAAATCGACTTTTTTAAGTCTTTTTTGTCTCTTAAATCAAATCAAATTTTGTCTTGTGTTTTGTGTATGTTAGGCACTTAGTCCTTTTTTGGGCAAGTTAAGTGTCTTTCTTGTGTGTTTGAGTAAGGCCATTGGTTTGGTGCTTAGCAAGAGGCACTTGGTCATTAATTTGGCTGGTTTAGTGTCTTTCTGCTGAGTATGCTCCTTCGATCTGGCATAATGTCATATTGCGTGGCATACTAAGTGTCATTTCGATTGATGCACCTTCCCTTCCCCTTACCTTTATTTTTGAGGGCAACTAGTCGTTCTTTTGCGGCAAGTTTTTGTCCCCACGTCTTAGCCTTTGGTTTGGTGGACAACTAGTCGTTCTTTTGCGGCAAGTTGTTGTCCCCACATCTTAGCCTTTAGTTTGCGTGGGCAACTGGTTGTATTTTTCGGCTAGCTATTGTCCTCGTGAGGTGGGATTTTTGGACTTCTTGGTCATAGTGCATGGCCATCTTAAGTTCATACTATTCACACCTCAACACCATATCTTACACACACTCCACTTGACTATCACGTAACCGGCCCCCCGAAAAATTTATTTTTTGCTGCCGCAGCTACTTTTAGCTACCGCAGCTACCGGTTATTTATCTTTATCACTCCACAACCGCACACCTGAAAAAACCCCTAAACCCTAAACCTTTGCTATCATGGTGCTTTTGAATACTATCCCAGAGGCAGCAAACGAAGGTCAAGACAACCCTTCTACCAGCCAGGGAGCGTTTCAATTTGCTAGTGGAGAAAGAGAACGTGCTAAGCGGAGAATGGATGATTCTACAGATACTGCTAATGCACAAAACCAATATAGGTTTACACTTGGTGCTTCATCATCATCCTATGATGACCTTTTTGCTCTGCCTACTCTTCCCATCGCTCAACCTTCTCACCTTAAAGATTTCTTGAAGAAGTCTATCGAGGAGTACAAGAAGATGTTTTTAGCTTTTGAGAAAAGTCAAGCTTACCTCAAAAAGCTTAGAGAGCAAAGAGAAGAAGGCACCGTACCTAATAGTCTTCGACTCAAACCACCCCGCCTTACTGTGCAAGATGAACAAGGACAGGCCTTTCTCAATCAAACTCTACAAGATCTTTGTAAAAATTACAGGAGCAGCTGCTTGGAAGTCCTCATTGAAGCCCAAGCAAAGCTGGTAGAGAATCAAGAAAAGAAGCTGGATGCTTATGCCTCCACTTTTGAAGCCAGTCTCCAGGAAATCCTGAACCTCATGGCTGCTTTGGAACTCATGGACAGCCCACACGCTTTATGGGAAAACACCATGAAGACTTGGAAGAACAAGCTGCTCAAAGATTTCAAAACTGCCATAAATAATTTCAGGGTCTCTCATCTCCTTAACTCTAAGATCAAGCAAGCTGCTTTCACCAAGAGGAAAGCTGCACAGGATCAAGTCATGGGAGATGCAGAATCTCTTCCTACTGAACCCTCTATAGCCAAGCTAGTCAAAGAGCAAGTTCAGAAGCAAGTTCAAGCACAGATCAACAAGCTAAAGAAAAGTCTAGCAAATGACACAGGTGGGACAAACAAAAAACGGAATGATAATCAGCAAAAGAAAATCCAGAACAACAACAAGAAGAAAACTAGAAGCAACCAAGCTTCTAAGAAAGGCAATCAATAGAAAGACCGGCAAAACAACCACCAAGGTAAGCAGCAGCAGGGAAACAAGCCAAATAAAGGCAAGTCTACCCAGCCAAAAAACCAACGGGGAAACCGAAAAGGGGGTGGAAATCAACCTCAAAGGAAGAAGACTTCCACCCCCTCCTCTGCACAGCCTTCCTCTTCTCGACAAGGCCGCAATACCCAGAAATCTGGTTCGGGACAGAAACAAAATCGGCAAAATTCCCGAAGCAGATCCGCTCCACCGAGCCGATCTCGGTCTCGAAATCCCCGGGGTTAAGGCACCTCTTCTGGCTCCCTCTCCAAGATCCCGAGCGCTATGCTCTATTGCTTTTCTCTAGAAAGACCCCAACTGAGGTGGATCAACGTGTTTCAAACACTGCCATCCACAATCTCTCTCAGTACAAGCTTTCATTTAGCGAGAAAAAGCTTCTAGGACTTGGTTTGGGATATATTCCTCCGTCAAAGTTTCCGGATTCAACACATCTCACCAAAGACTATGATAATTTTGCAAGGCAACTTCGTCTTCGATGGTTTTTCAGAAATGCACCAGATAGACCTCTTCCTCCTTTTCGAGTTGCAAACCCGAATTGGAATCCTTCTAAAGTTTATCAGCCTCTGGAAGACATCATCAACACTGGAAGAGTCATACTTGAAAATTCAATCTCTTCATGTGAGCGACTTCCTCAGAACAAGCTTTCGCTTCATTTGAGAAGAGCCCTTAACAGATTGATAAAGAACCATAACATCATTATCAAGCCAGCAGATAAAAACCTTGGTTTGGTAATTCTTGATAAATCATGGTATCTTAATGAAGGTGATCGGCAACTTCTAGATCAACAGGTCTATCTCCCAATCACCCAAGCTCCATTGAATGAACTGTTTGATAGGCTTGCCTGCATCTGTCAAAAGTCTAGTGTGCTCTCAAGGGATGAAGCAAAGTTTATTTTGCAGAAGCCAGAGCAAGGGTTCAGAGTTTGCTCTCTTTACTTCTTGCCCAAAATCCACAAACCTACAGTGGTCGGAAGGCCAATCTGCTCTTACAATGGCTTTGTTTTTGAGAATGCATCTATATGGCTTCATCATAAGCTTTTCCCCATTCTCCTCCAACAAAAGCAACATCTAAAAGACTCCCTCACTCTGATTAAAGAGTTATCTGAGCTTCATCTACCACAAGAAATTATCCTCTTCACATTTGATGTGGAATCTCTGTACCCCAGTATTCCCACCAATGAAGGACTGCATGCCCTCAAGATGATGATACAGGGTGACTTCAACCATGTAGAGCTCAACCTCATCATGACAATTGCCTCTCTTGTTCTCAAGAACCACTATCTTGAGTTTAATGGCACTTTTTGGCATCAAATCAGAGGCACTGCTATGGGGAGTAATTTTGCTGTTGTCTATGCCTGCCTTTTTCTATGTTATTTAGAAAACCTTCAAGAACAGGTACATCCCACAACAGAGCTACTCTACTACAAAAGATACATTGATGACGCTTTAGGATTTTGGCATGGGTCTCACACCACTTTGCTTCAACATCTTAGCAACTATGCAATGGATCTTCAGGAGCATATCAAGATAACACATGTCATCTCCAATTCATCTGTGGATTTTTTGGACATTCACCTCTTCAAAGGTACTAATTTTCAAACCACAGGAAAGCTTTCTACTAGTTGTTTTCAGAAAGAGCTGAACAGGTATCAATACCTCCCTTTCTCTTCCTGGCACCCTAGTCATCAAAAGGAATCCTTCATCATTGGAGAACTTAAGCGTTATGTCATCAGGGAAAGCACGCTTCAAAGCTACATCAAGCTAAAGCTTTTGTTTTTCCAACGACTTCGAGGTAGAGGATATCCGGATTCTCTCCTTCGGAAAACTTTCAGCAAGGTCAAGTACAATATGCGAACAGCTCTACTTCTAAAGGCTTCCAATCGAGAAACCTCTTCGAGTAAGCGGATCCCCCTGGTTCTTAAGCTTGACTACTCCAAGTACACCAAAGCTTTAAACTTGGGGGCCTCCCTAAACCCTAAACTTTTTCGGCTTTGCCAACAAAATCCCGAGCTGAAGCATATACCTAGACCTATGATTTGCTGGAGAAATCCAAGGAATCTACGCTCCTATCTTGTTAGATCAAGGTTTCGAACCTCTAATTTGTAACTTTCTATTTTTAGTAAGTACTATTTTTAGCGTGGACCCACCTTTGTAAAGCAACCCTTGGGAGCATCGGCTTAACAGCATATGAGACCTCCCATGTTTGGTTCTGCTATCGGGAAAACCCTCCACCTATTTTATGCATCTCTCTAGTCTTCTAGTTACCTTATGTAACTTATTTTTGCATGTAGAGTCAACATGTCCACTCTAGCCTAATGGTTAAGGCTTGTGACTCTATTGAAAGAGGTCATGAGTTCAAAACTCATAGCTTGCATGAGATGCTATTGAGCTTCTTTTACTTGTTTAGAGAGCTTTACTTATCCGATTCGAGCACCGTTTGTTGCATTGGGTTATTCATGTCCTAAGCTTGCTTTTTCACAACAAAAGGCTGAATTATCCCACATGCAAAGAGGCAAAAGCTAGCCCTCCTTTCTCTACATAAGGGAGAGCTCTCATTCTTGTAATCTCAAACTTGGGTGTTCCACTGAAGAGCTCATTCTAGAGCGAAACTAGTTTGGAACTACACCCTCAAGTTAATACAAGAAATCGACTTTTTTAAGTCTTTTTTGTCTCTTAAATCAAATCAAATTTTGTCTTGTGTTTTGTGTATGTTAGGCACTTAGTCCTTTTTTGGGCAAGTTAAGTGTCTTTCTTGTGTGTGTGAGTAAGGCCATTGGTTTGGTGCTTAGCAAGAGGCACTTGGTCATTAATTTGGCTGGTTTAGTGTCTTTCTGCTGAGTATGCTCCTTCGATCTGGCATAATGTCATATTGCGTGGCATGCTAAGTGTCATTTCGATTGATGCACCTTCCCTTCCCCTTACCTTTATTTTTGAGGGCAACTAGTCGTTCTTTTGCGGCAAGTTTTTGTCCCCACGTCTTAGCCTTTGGTTTGGTGGACAACTAGTCGTTCTTTTGCGGCAAGTTGTTGTCCCCACATCTTAGCCTTTAGTTTGCGTGGGCAACTGGTCGTATTTTTCGGCTAGCTATTGTCCTCGTGAGGTGAGATTTTTGGACTTCTTGGTCATAGTGCGTGGCCATCTTAAGTTCATACTATTCACACCTCAACACCATATCTTACACACACTCCACTTGACTATCACGTAACCGGCCCCCCGAAAAATTTATTTTTTGCTGCCGCAGCTACTGCCAGCTACCGCAGCTACCGGTTATTTATCTTTATCACTCCACAACCGCACACCTGAAAAAACCCCTAAACCCTAAACCCTAAAACCCTATAAATCCTAAACCTAAACCTAAACCTAATCCTGAACCCTAAACCCTGAACCCTAAACCGGTTTACGGTTTAGGGTTTAGGGTTTAGGGTTTGAGGGTTTGGGATTTGGGGTTTGGGTTCAAGGTTTAGGGTTTAGGGTTTGGGGTTTAGGGTTTAGGGTTTTTAGGTTTAGGTTTCGATTTAGGGTTTAGGGTTTAGGGTTTTGGGTTTTGGGTTTGGGGTTTTTAGGTTTAGGTTTCGATTTAGGGTTTAGGGTTTAGGGTTTTGGGTTTAGGGGTTTTTTCAGGTGTGCGGTTGTGGAGTGATAAAGATAAATAACCGGCAGCTGCGGCAGCAAAAAGTAGTTGCGGCAGCAAAAAATAAATTTTTCGGGGGGCCGGTTACGTGATAGTCAAGTGAAGTGTATGTAAGATATGGTGTTGAGGTGTGAATAGTATGAACTTAAGATGGCCACGCACTATGACCAAGAAGTCCAAAATCCCACCTCACGAGGACAACAGCTAGCCGAAAAATACGACCAAGTTGCCCATGCAAAATAAAGGCTAAGATGTGGGGACAACAACTTGCCGCAAAAGAACGACTAGTTGTCCACCAAACCAAAGGCTAAGACGTGGGGACAACAACTTGCCGCAATAGAACGACTAGTTGCCCTCAAAAATAAAGGTAAGGGGAAGGGAAGGTGCATCAATCGAAATGACACTTAGCATGCCACGCAATATGACATTATGCCAGATCGAAGGAGCATACTCAGCAGAAAGACACTAAACCAGCCAAATTAATGACCAAGTGCCTCTTACTAAGCACCAAACCAATGGCCTTACTCACACACACAAGAAAGACACTTTACTTGCCCAAAAAAGGACTAAGTGCCTAACATACACAAAACACAAGACAAAATTTGATTTGATTTAAGAGACAAAAAAGACTTAAAAAAGTCGATTTCTTGTATTAACTTGAGGGTGTAGTTCCAAACTAGTTTCGCTCTAGAATGAGCTCTTCAGTGGAACACCCAAGTTTGAGATTACAAGAATGAGAGCTCTCCCTTATGTAGAGAAGGGAGGGCTAGCTTTTGCCTCTTTGCATGTGGGATAATTCAGCCTTTTGTTGTGAAAAAGCAAGCTTAGGACATGAATAACCCAATGCAACAAACGGCGCTCGAATCGGATAAGTAGAGCTCTCTAAACAAGTAAAAGAAGCTCAATAGCATCTCATGCAAGCTATGGGTTTTGAACTCATGACCTCTTTTATTAGAGTCACAAGCCTTAACCATTAGGCTAGAGTGGACATGTTGACTCTACATGCAAAAATAAGTTACATAAGGTAACTAGAAGACTAGAGAGATGCATAAAATAGGTGGAGGGTTTTCCCGATAGCAGAACCAAACATGGGAGGTCTCATATGCTGTTAAGCCGATGCTCCCAAGGGTTGCTTTACAAAGGTGGGTCCATGCTAAAAATAGTACTTACTAAAAATAGAAAGTTACAAAATAAAGGTTCGAAACCTTGATCTAACAAGATAGGAGCGCAGATTCCTTGGATTTCTCCAGCAAATCATAGGTCTAGGTATATGCTTCAGCTCGGGATTTTGTTGGCAAAGCCGAAAAAGTTTAGGGTTTAGGAAGGCCCCCAAGTTTAAAGCTTTGGTGTACTTGGAGTAGTCAAGCTTAAGAACCAGGGGGATCCGCTTACTCGAAGAGGTTTCTCGATTGGAAGCCTTTAGAAGTAGAGCTGTTCGCATATTGTACTTGACCTTGCTGAAAGTTTTCCGAAGGAGAGAATCCGGATATCCTCTACCTCGAAGTCGTTGGAAAAACAAAAGCTTTAGCTTGATGTAGCTTTGAAGCGTGCTTTCCCTGATGACATAACGCTTAAGTTCTCCAATGATGAAGGATTCCTTTTGATGACTAGGGTGCCAGGAAGAGAAAGGGAGGTATTGATACCTGTTCAGCTCTTTCTGAAAACAACTAGTAGAAAGCTTTCCTGTGGTTTGAAAATTAGTACCTTTGAAGAGGTGAATATCCAAAAAATCCACAGATGAATTGGAGATGACATGTGTTATCTTGATATGCTCCTGAAGATCCATTGCATAGTTGCTAAGATGTTGAAGCAAAGTGGTGTGAGACCCATGCCAAAAACCTAAAGCGTCATCAATGTATCTTTTGTAGTAGAGTAGCTCTGTTGTGGGATGTACCTGTTCTTGAAGGTTTTCTAAATAACATAGAAAAAGGCAGGCATAGACAACAGCAAAATTACTCCCCATAGCAGTGCCTCTGATTTGATGCCAAAAAGTGCCATTAAACTCAAGATAGTGGTTCTTGAGAACAAGAGAGGCAATTGTCATGATGAGGTTGAGCTCTACATGGTTGAAGTCACCCTGTATCATCATCTTGAGGGCATGCAGTCCTTCATTGGTGGGAATACTGGGGTACAGAGATTCCACATCAAATGTGAAGAGGATAATTTCTTGTGGTAGATGAAGCTCAGATAACTCTTTAATCAGAGTGAGGGAGTCTTTTAGATGTTGCTTTTGTTGGAGGAGAATGGGGAAAAGCTTATGATGAAGCCATATAGACGCATTCTCAAAAACAAAGCCATTGTAAGAGCAGATTGGCCTTCCGACCACTGTAGGTTTGTGGATTTTGGGCAAGAAGTAAAGAGAGCAAACTCTGAACCCTTGCTCTGGCTTCTGCAAAATAAACTTTGCTTCATCCCTTGAGAGCACACTAGACTTTTGACAAATGCAGGCAAGCCTATCAAACAGTTCATTCAATGGAGCTTGGATGACTGGGAGATAGACCTGTTGATCTAGAAGTTGCCGATCACCTTCATTAAGATACCATGATTTATCAAGAATTACCAAACCAAGGTTTTTATCTGTTGGCTTGATAATGATGTTATGGTTCTTTATCAATCTGTTAAGGGCTCTTCTCAAATGAAGCGAAAGCTTGTTCTGAGGAAGTCGCTCACATGAAGAGATTGAATTTTGAAGTATGACTCTTCCAGTGTTGATGATGTCTTCCAGAGGCTGATAAACCTTAGAAGGATTCCAATTCGGGTTTGCAACTCGAAAAGGAGGAAGAGGTCTATCTGGTGCATTTCTGAAAAACCATCGAAGACGAAGTTGCCTTGCAAAATTATCATAGTCTTTGGTGAGATGTGTTGAATCCGGAAACTTTGACGGAGGAATATATCCCAAACCAAGTCCTAGAAGCTTTTTCTCGCTAAATGAAAGCTTGTACTGAGAGAGATTGTGGATGGCAGTGTTTGAAACACGTTGATCCACCTCAGTTGGGGTCTTTCTAGAGAAAAGCAATAGAGCATAGCACTCGGGATCTTGGAGAGGGAGCCAGAAGAGGTGCCTTAACGCCGGGGATTTCGAGACCGAGATCGGCTTGGTGGAGCGGATCTGCTTCGTGAATTTTGCCGATTTTGTTTCTGTCCCGAACCAGATTTCTGGGTATTGCGGCCTTGTCGAGAAGAGGAAGGCTGTGCAGAGGAGGGGGTGGAAGTCTTCTTCCTTTGAGGTTGATTTCCACCCCCTTGCCGGTTTCCCCGCTGGTTTTTTGGCTGGGTAGACTTGCCTTTATTTGGCTTGTTTCCCTGCTGTTGCTGCTTACCTTGGTGGTTGTTTTGCCGGTCTTTCTGTTGATTGCCTTTCTTAGAAGCTTGGTTGCTTCTAGTTTTCTTCTTGTTGTTGTTCTGGCTATTGTTCTGGCTTTTCTTTTATTGATTATCTTTCTGTTTTTTGTTTGTCCCACCTGTGTCATTTGCTAGACTTTTCTTTAGCTTGTTGATTTGTGCTTGAACTTGCTTCTGAACTTGCTCTTTGACTAGCTTGGCTATAGAGGGTTCAGTAGGAAGAGATTCTGCATCTCCCATGGCTTGATCCTGTGCAGCTTTCCTCTTGGTGAAAGCAGCTTGCTTGATCTTAGAGTTAAGGAGATGAGAGACCCTGAAATTATTTATGGCAGTTTTGAAATCTTTGAGCAGCTTGTTCTTCCAAGTCTTCATGGTGTTTTCCCATAAAGCGTGTGGGCTGTCCATGAGTTCCAAAGCAGCCATGAGGTTCAGGATTTCCTGGAGACTGGCTTCAAAAGTGGAGGCATAAGCATCCAGCTTCTTTTCTTGATTCTCTACCAGCTTTGCTTGGGCTTCAATGAGGACTTCCAAGCAGCTGCTCCTGTAATTTTTACAAAGATCTTGTAGAGTTTGATTGAGAAAGGCCTGTCCTTGTTCATCTTGCACAGTAAGGCGGGGTGGTTTGAGTCGAAGACTGTTAGGTACGGTGCCTTCTTCTCTTTGCTCTCTAAGCTTTTTGAGGTAAGCTTGACTTTTCTCAAAAGCTAAAAACATCTTCTTGTACTCCTCGATAGACTTCTTCAAGAAATCTTTAAGGTGAGAAGGTTGAGCGATGGGAAGAGTAGGCAGAGCAAAAAGGTCATCATAGGATGATGATGAAGCACCAAGTGTAAACCTATATTGGTTTTGTGCATTAGCAGTATCTGTAGAATCATCCATTCTCCGCTTAGCACGTTCTCTTTCTCCACTAGCAAATTGAAACGCTCCCTGGCTGGTAGAAGAGTTGTCTTGACCTTCGTTTGCTGCCTCTGGGATAGTGTTCAAAAGCACCATGATAGCAAAGGTTTAGGGTTTAGGGGTTTTTTCAGGTGTGCGGTTGTGGAGTGATAAAGATAAATAACCGGTAGCTGCGGCAGCAAAAAGTAGTTGCGGCAGCAAAAAATAAATTTTTCGGGGGGCCGGTTACGTGATAGTCAAGTGAAGTGTATGTAAGATATGGTGTTGAGGTGTGAATAGTATGAACTTAAGATGGCCACGCACTATGACCAAGAAGTCCAAAATCCCACCTCACGAGGACAACAGCTAGCCGAAAAATACGACCAAGTTACCCACGCAAAATAAAGGCTAAGATGTGGGGACAACAACTTGCCGCAAAAGAACGACTAGTTGTCCACCAAACCAAAGGCTAAGACGTGGGGACAACAACTTGCCGCAATAGAACGACTAGTTGCCCTCAAAAATAAAGGTAAGGGGAAGGGAAGGTGCATCAATCGAAATGACACTTAGCATGCCACGCAATATGACATTATGCCAGATCGAAGGAGCATACTCAGCAGAAAGACACTAAACCAGCCAAATTAATGACCAAGTGCCTCTTACTAAGCACCAAACCAATGGCCTTACTCACACACACAAGAAAGACACTTTACTTGCCCAAAAAAGGACTAAGTGCCTAACATACACAAAACACAAGACAAAATTTGATTTGATTTAAGAGACAAAAAAGACTTAAAAAAGTCGATTTCTTGTATTAACTTGAGGGTGTAGTTCCAAACTAGTTTCGCTCTAGAATGAGCTCTTCAGTGGAACACCCAAGTTTGAGATTACAAGAATGAGAGCTCTCCCTTATGTAGAGAAGGGAGGGCTAGCTTTTGCCTCTTTGCATGTGGGATAATTCAGCCTTTTGTTGTGAAAAAGCAAGCTTAGGACATGAAGAACCCAATGCAACAAACGGCGCTCGAATCGGATAAGTAGAGCTCTCTAAACAAGTAAAAGAAGCTCAATAGCATCTCATGCAAGCTATGGGTTTTGAACTCATGACCTCTTTTATTAGAGTCACAAGCCTTAACCATTAGGCTAGAGTGGACATGTTGACTCTACATGCAAAAATAAGTTACATAAGGTAACTAGAAGACTAGAGAGATGCATAAAATAGGTGGAGGGTTTTCCCGATAGCAGAACCAAACATGGGAGGTCTCATATGCTGTTAAGCCGATGCTCCCAAGGGTTGCTTTACAAAGGTGGGTCCACGCTAAAAATAGTACTTACTAAAAATAGAAAGTTACAAAATAAAGGTTCGAAACCTTGATCTAACAAGATAGGAGCGCAGATTCCTTGGATTTCTCCAGCAAATCATAGGTCTAGGTATATGCTTCAGCTCGGGGTTTAGGGTTTAGGGTTTGGGGTTTGGGGTTTAGGGTTTGCGTTTAGGGTTTAGGATTTAGGGTTTAGGAGTTTTTTCAGGTGTGCGGTTGTGGAGTGATAAAGATAAATAACCGGTAGCTGCGGTAGCTAAAAGTAGCTGCGGCAGCAAAAAATAAATTTTTCGGGGGGCCGGTTACGTGATAGTCAAGTGGAGTGTATGTAAGATATGGTGTTGAGGTGTGAATAGTATGAACTTAAGATGGCCACGCACTATGACCAAGAAGTCCAAAATCCCACCTCACGAGGACAACAGCTAGCCGAAAAATAGGACCAGTTGCCCACGCAAACTAAAGGCTAAGATGTGGGGACAACAACTTACCGCAAAAGAACGACTAGTTGTCCACCAAACCAAAGGCTAAGACGTGGGGACAACAACTTGCCGCAAAGAACGACTAGTTGCCCTCAAAAATAAAGATAAGGGGAAGGGAAGGTGCATCAATCGAAATGACACTTAGCATGCCACGCAATATGACATTATGCCAGATCGAAGGAGCATACTCAGCAAAAAGACACTAAACCAGCCAAATTAATGACCAAGTGCCTCTTGCTAAGCACCAAACCAATGGCCTTACTCACACACACAAGAAAGACACTTTCCTTGCCCAAAAAAGGACTAAGTGCCTAACATACACAAAAACACAAGACAAAATTTGATTTGATTTAAGAGACAAAAAAGACTTAAAAAAGTCGATTTCTTGTATTAACTTGAGGGTGTAGTTCCAAACTAGTTTCGCTCTAGAATGAGCTCTTCAGTGGAACACCCAAGTTTGAGATTACAAGAATGAGAGCTCTCCCTTATGTAGAGAAGGGAGGGCTAGCTTTTGCCTCTTTGCATGTGGGATAATTCAGTCTTTTGTTGTGAAAAAGCAAGCTTAGGACATGAAGAACCCAACGCAACAAACGGCGCTCGAATCGGATAAGTAGAGCTCTCTAAACAAGTAAAAGAAGCTCAATAGCATCTCATGCAAGCTATGGGTTTTGAACTCATGACCCCTTTCATTAGAGTCACAAGCCTTAACCATTAGGCTAGAGTGGACATGTTGACTCTACATGCAAAAATAAGTTACATAAGGTAACTAGAAGACTAGAGAGATGCATAAAATAGGTGGAGGGTTTTCCCGATAGAGCAGAACCAAGCATGGGAGGTCTCATATGCTGTTAAGCCGATGCTCCCAAGGGTTGCTTTACAAAGGTGGGTCCACGCTAAAAATAGTACTTACTAAAAATAGAAAGTTACAAATTAGAGGTTCGAAACCTTGATCTAACAAGATAGGAGCGCAGATTCCTTGGATTTCTCCAGCAAATCATAGGTCTAGGTATATGCTTCAGCTCGGGATTTTGTTGGCAAAGCCGAAAAAGTTTAGGGTTTAGGGAGGCCCCCAAGTTTAAAGCTTTGGTGTACTTGGAGTAGTCAAGCTTAAGAACCAGGGGGATCCGCTTACTCGAAGAGGTTTCTCGATTGGAAGCCTTTAGAAGTAGAGCTGTTCGCATATTGTACTTGACCTTGCTGAAAGTTTTCCGAAGGAGAGAATCCGGATATCCTCTACCTCGAAGTCGTTGGAAAAACAAAAGCTTTAGCTTGATGTAGCTTTGAAGCGTGCTTTCCCTGATGACATAACGCTTAAGTTCTCCAATGATGAAGGATTCCTTTTGATGACTAGGGTGCCAGGAAGAGAAAGGGAGGTATTGATACCTGTTCAGCTCTTTCTGAAAACAACTAGTAGAAAGCTTTCCTGTGGTTTGAAAATTAGTACCTTTGAAGAGGTGAATGTCCAAAAAATCCACAGATGAATTGGAGATGACATGTGTTATCTTGATATGCTCCTGAAGATCCATTGCATAGTTGCTAAGATGTTGAAGCAAAGTGGTGTGAGACCCATGCCAAAAACCTAAAGCGTCATCAATGTATCTTTTGTAGTAGAGTAGCTCTGTTGTGGGATGTACCTGTTCTTGAAGGTTTTCTAAATAACATAGAAAAAGGCAGGCATAGACAACAGCAAAATTACTCCCCATAGCAGTGCCTCTGATTTGATGCCAAAAAGTGCCATTAAACTCAAGATAGTGGTTCTTGAGAACAAGAGAGGCAATTGTCATGATGAGGTTGAGCTCTACATGGTTGAAGTTACCCTGTATCATCATCTTGAGGGCATGCAGTCCTTCATTGGTGGGAATACTGGGGTACAGAGATTCCACATCAAATGTGAAGAGGATAATTTCTTGTGGTAGATGAAGCTCAGATAACTCTTTAATCAGAGTGAGGGAGTCTTTTAGATGTTGCTTTTGTTGGAGGAGAATGGGGAAAAGCTTATGATGAAGCCATATAGACGCATTCTCAAAAACAAAGCCATTGTAAGAGCAGATTGGCCTTCCGACCACTGTAGGTTTGTGGATTTTGGGCAAGAAGTAAAGAGAGCAAACTCTGAACCCTTGCTCTGGCTTCTGCAAAATAAACTTTGCTTCATCCCTTGAGAGCACACTAGACTTTTGACAGATGCAGGCAAGCCTATCAAACAGTTCATTCAATGGAGCTTGGGTGACTGGGAGATAGACCTGTTGATCTAGAAGTTGCCGATCACCTTCATTAAGATACCATGATTTATCAAGAATTACCAAACCAAGGTTTTTATCTGCTGGCTTGATAATGATGTTATGGTTCTTTATCAATCTGTTAAGGGCTCTTCTCAAATGAAGCGAAAGCTTGTTCTGAGGAAGTCGCTCACATGAAGAGATTGAATTTTGAAGTATGACTCTTCCAGTGTTGATGATGTCTTCCAGAGGCTGATAAACTTTAGAAGGATTCCAATTCGGGTTTGCAACTCGAAAAGGAGGAAGAGGTCTATCTGGTGCATTTCTGAAAAACCATCGAAGACGAAGTTGCCTTGCAAAATTATCATAGTCTTTGGTGAGATGTGTTGAATCCGGAAACTTTGACGGAGGAATATATCCCAAACCAAGTCCTAGAAGCTTTTTCTCGCTAAATGAAAGCTTGTACTGAGAGAGATTGTGGATGGCAGTGTTTGAAACACGTTGATCCACCTCAGTTGGGGTCTTTCTAGAGAAAAGCAATAGAGCATAGCGCTCGGGATCTTGGAGAGGGAGCCAGAAGAGGTGCCTTAACGCCGGGGATTTCGAGACCGAGATCGGCTCGGTGGAGCAGATCTGCTTCGTGAATTTTGCCGATTTTGTTTTTGTCCCGAACCAGATTTCTAGGTATTGCGGCCTTGTCGAGAAGAGGAAGGCTGTGCAGAGGAGGGGGTGGAAGTCTTCTTCCTTTGAGGTTGATTTCCACCCCCTTGCCGGTTTCCCCACTGGTTTTTTGGCTGGGTAGACTTGCCTTTATTTGGCTTGTTTCCCTGCTGCTGCTTACCTTGGTGGTTGTTTTGCCGGTCTTTCTTTTGATTGCCTTTCTTAGAAGCTTGGTTGCTTCTAGTTTTCTTCTTGTTGTTGTTCTGGCTATTGTTCTGGCTTTTCTTTTGTTGATTATCTTTCCGTTTTTTGTTTGTCCCACCTGTGTCATTTGCTAGACTTTTCTTTAGCTTGTTGATCTGTGCTTGAACTTGCTTCTGAACTTGCTCTTTGACTAGCTTGGCTATAGAGGGTTCAGTAGGAAGAGATTCTGCATCTCCCATGGCTTGATCCTGTGCAGCTTTCCTCTTGGTGAAAGCAGCTTGCTTGATCTTAGAGTTAAGGAGATGAGAGACCCTGAAATTATTTATGGCAATTTTGAAATCTTTGAGCAGCTTGTTCTTCCAAGTCTTCATGGTGTTTTCCCATAAAGCGTGTGGGCTGTCCATGAGTTCCAAAGCAGCCATGAGGTTCAGGATTTCCTGGAGACTGGCTTCAAAAGTGGAGGCATAAGCATCCAGCTTCTTTTCTTGATTCTCTACCAGCTTTGCTTGGGCTTCAATGAGGACTTCCAAGCAGCTGCTCCTGTAATTTTTACAAAGATCTTGTAGAGTTTGATTGAGAAAGGCCTGTCCTTGTTCATCTTGCACAGTAAGGCGGGGTGGTTTGAGTCGAAGACTATTAGGTACGGTGCCTTCTTCTCTTTGCTCTCTAAGCTTTTTGAGGTAAGCTTGACTTTTCTCAAAAGCTAAAAACATCTTCTTGTACTCCTCGATAGACTTCTTCAAGAAATCTTTAAGGTGAGAAGGTTGAGCGATGGGAAGAGTAGGCAGAGCAAAAAGGTGATCATAGGATGATGATGAAGCACCAAGTGTAAACCTGTATTGGTTTTGTGCATTAGCAGTATCTGTAGAATCATCCATTCTCCGCTTAGCACGTTCTCTTTCTCCACTAGCAAATTGAAACGCTCCCTGGCTGGTAGAAGGGTTGTCTTGACCTTCGTTTGCTGCCTCTGGGATAGTGTTCAAAAGCACCATGATAGCAAAGGTTTAGGGTTTAGGGGTTTTTTCAGGTGTGCGGTTGTGGAGTGATAAAGATAAATAACCGGTAGCTGCGGTAGCTAAAAGTAGCTGCGGCAGCAAAAAATAAATTTTTCGGGGGGCCGGTTACGTGATAGTCAAGTGGAGTGTATGTAAGATATGGTGTTGAGGTGTGAATAGTATGAACTTAAGATGGCCACGCACTATGACCAAGAAGTCCAAAATCCCACCTCACGAGGACAACAGCTAGCCGAAAAATACGACCAGTTGCCCACGCAAACTAAAGGCTAAGATGTGGGGACAACAACTTGCCGCAAAAGAACGACTAGTTGTCCACCAAACCAAAGGCTAAGACGTGGGGACAACAACTTGCCGCAAAGAACGACTAGTTGCCCTCAAAAATAAAGGTAAGGGGAAGGGAAGGTGCATCAATCGAAATGACACTTAGCATGCCACGCAGCAACCGGTTTAGGGTTTAGGGTTTAGGGTTTAGGGTTTAGGGTTTAGGGTTTAGGGTTTTAGGGTTTAGGGTTTAGGGTTTAGGGTTTAGGGTTTAGGGTTTAGGGTTTAGGGTTTAGGGTTTTAGGGTTTAGGGTTTAGGGTTTAGAGTTTAGGGTTTAGGGTTTAGGGTTTAGGGTTTAGGGTTTAGGGTTTAGGGTTTAGGGTTTAGGGTTTAGGGTTTAGGGTTTAGGGTTTAGGGTTTAGGGTTTAGGGTTTAGGGTTTAGGGTTTAGGGTTTAGGGTTTAGGGTTTAGGGTTTAGGGTTTAGGGTTTAGGGTTTAGGGTTTAGGGTTTAGGGTTTAGGGTTTAGGGTTTAGGGTTTAGGGTTTAGGGTTTTAGGGTTTTAGGGTTTTAGGGTTTTAGGGTTTTAGGGTTTAGGGTTTAGGGTTTAGGGTTTAGGGTTTAGGGTTTAGGGTTTAGGGTTTAGGGTTTAGGGTTTAGGGTTTAGGGTTTAGGGTTTAGGGTTTAGGGTTTAGGGTTTAGGGTTTAGGGTTTAGGGTTTAGGGTTTAGGG